>NC_064618.1:567304933-567607016 GCF_023898315.1 Schistocerca nitens | reverse complement strand
TTCATCGAAGGCTGGTTTGACTTTCTTATACTCTGAGTCACTCCTTCCGACAATCATTTCTTTTTCGATTTCTTCACTTGTTTCATGCAGCCATTTCGTCTTAACTTCGCTGCGCTTGCTATTTAATTAATTGCTCAGCGACTTGTACTTCTGTATTCCTGAATTTCCCAGAACATTTTTGTACCACCGCCTTTCATCGATCCACTGAAGGATTTCTTCCGTTACCCATGGTTTCCTCTCAGGTAGCTTGTTCATAACTATTTTTTTCTTTAACTCCTGTGATTTTTAGAGATGTTCATTCCTCTTCAACTGTATTTCCTACTGAGCTATTACTTATTGCTATTCCTTATTGCTGTCTCTGAAGCCTTAAAGAACTTCAAGCGTATCTCGTCATTCCTTAGTACTCCTGTATCCAACTTCCTTGCATGTTTATTCTTCCTGACTAATATCTTAAACTTCAGCCTACTATCCAGCCTATATGCATATATTGCGATCTGAGTCTATATCTGCTCCTGGGCACGGCTTCAGTATCCGATTTCGGAATCTCTGTCTGAGCATGATGTAATCTAACTGAAATTTTCCCGCGTCACCCCGCCTTTTCCAAGTATACCTCCTCCTCTTGTGATTCTTGAACAGAGTATTCGGCTGTTACTAGCTGAAATTTATTACGATATTCAGTCTGTCTCCTCTCTCATTCCTTGTCCCAAGCCCGTATTCTCCTGTGGCCTTATCTTCTACTCCTTCACCTACAATTGCATTCCAGTTCCCCATAACTAATAGATTTTCATTTCTCTTTACGTACTTGTTACTCTTTCATCACCTCCATATATTTTATCTCCTCATTTTCAGCCTGCGATGTTCGTTTGCTGTCGGTTCTGATGAGAACTACCCTATCACTGAACTGTTCACAGTAATTCACTCTCTGCCCATCTTCCTATTCATAATGAAACCTACTCCCATTAAACCAATTTTTGCTGGTGTTGATGTTACCAGAAATCCTTGTCTTCTTTCCATTTCATCTCACTGACCCCTAATATATCAAGATTGAACCTTTGCATTTCTCTTCCCAGACTTTCTACCTTCCCTGCTATGTTCAACCTTCTGACATTCCACGTCTCGACACGTAGTACATTATGCTTCCGTTCGTTATTCAATCTTTTTCTCACGGTCACTTCCCCCTTTGCCAGTCCCTTCCCAGTGATCCGAATGGGGGACTATTCCGGAATCGTTTGCCAATGGAGAGATCATCATGACACATTTTCAATCATAGGGCACATGTCCTGTGGATACACGATACGTGTCTCTTATCAGTGGTTTCCATTGCCTTCTACATCCTCATGCAGTTGTCACTGCTGATTCTTCCACCTTTAGGGGCAGTTTCCGACCCCTAGGACAAGAGAGTGCTCTGAACCTCTACCCACTCGTCCGACCTCTTTGACAAGGCCGTTGGCAGAATGAGGGTGACTTCTTATTCCGGAAGTCTTCAGCCGCCACTCCTGACTATTATTAATCAAAATTTAAGTGGTGGCGGATTTCGAACTTGGGGCGAGGACATTTCGATTACTAATCAAAGACGCTACACCTAAACCAATTTACCCTGAATAAATGAAACAGCACAAACGGTAGGTAATGAACATGTGAATTCTGAAGCTGAGACGATCGGCAATAAGTCGCCGCTGTAGAACGGATCTTTACAACTGGTAACAGACACATCAGAATCTGGCTTTGCATCAGTGTCTTTTGAACGAACAGAACACGTATCACCTTCACTGAATATTTATATAGGACCACACTGCGCGAATCCGTCAATTTTGTAGAATCAATTCACCAGATGTTTAATGAAGCACAAGATGAAATGAGTAAGAAAATCAACGATTCACATGAAGAAATAACTAAATCACTTAGGGAAAAAATTAAAAATGATCTTCAACCAATAGTTACCAGATTTGCAACTAGATTACATGACCGTGAAACAAAACACGAAAACATGAAATCAAATCAGCGTAATGAGAAGAACGAATTGTAAGTTAAAGTCAACACGGTAGTTCCGACTGCGATAGTTATACAGATAAAAGAACCAGCAGCTTAACATAACGGTAAAAGAAATTAGCGAACAAGTAAAACTTTAAATTCTGAAGGGCAAAAAGAACAGTTAAACGCAGTTGAAGAAGTAGTTGATGACCTGACAATGAAAATGATAAATTTGTCAACGAATGCAGACAGATTCAAATGGCACAATGCCAGTACGATTTCCAGACATTAATAAATTTTACGGCCAACTAAGGGAAAATAAATAATGACGATTAGGTGATTTTCCACGTGAACAGTACCACACATCCAGATAAGACAATGAATCGCCGATATGGTGCAATAGAGAGAAATCTTGTTCGTACAGAAATGGTAACTTCATTTACAAACACTTTTTGACGATACGTAAATTCAAAGTTTTCAGGAGTTATAGTAACGAAACTCACCATCAAGCTTGGATCGATCGGTTCCTGTATTCTTTACCACAAATTGGCCACTTGAATACAAATTAGAATTTCTCTGCGACTATTTGTAAAATGAAGCTTCGGCAAGAATGCACTCAATAGTGAGATATTTCCAAACCCGTAACTGGTTTCCATCGAGCATTTTTGTCAACCTACAGGTCGCAGGCCACACGAGATCGAGTAAAACATTCATTATGATGTCATGGAACTTTGAACAGTCTGACTCCTCGAGCCCGGAAAAATACTTTGAAGACATGGTACGCAGAATTTATTACTTACCAAATCCATAAAGTCCGTCAGAGCTAATATGCGTTTGTTTAACCCAGATGTTATGTATTGAGTTTCTTAATAACACATATTTCAAACATTACTCCAGGAACTGGAATTGGACAGTAACAATGGTTTAACGGAAAGAGACAACAATCACAGCAACACTATGACACCCAAGACGCGTTTGTACCGCGTGAAGAAATAAATTTTGGGAGCTCCCATAACAAACACAATCACAGAAACAATTACAGGTGGGATAACCGATATCATCCGTACCACTTAAAATTCTCGCAGATGAATAATGATTACTGCGATAGAAGTAATTTCCGGAGCTGGATCACTGAGCATATCTATGTATATGATATGCCGGTCATCCACGAGTCCCACCTAGCACAATAAGCTGACGACGCAGCACGATATACCACTGGCCGCATAACTGACGCCGTCGTCGCCTTCCTCCAGCGACAGGTGGACGCCACCATCACCTGGTGCGGGAGAAACAAAATTGCTCTCAATGCCGCCAAAACAACGGCAGTCAATTTCACTAAATGGCGCCCAGTCCTCCGCCGCAATATTTCGATTGCAGGCGTGCAGGTGCCCTGGTCCCCCACAACCACCTATCTCGGGGTCCAGATGACCAAAAGTTGGTCTTCCACTGTCATGCGGAGTATGTCGCCAACAACGGGCAAAAGCTGACCAGGGCTTTGTACCCACTCTTCCGCAGTAGGGAACTTAACCTGCATACCAAGCTCCGCATTTACCGTACAGTTATCCTGTCAGCCCTCACGTATGGATCGGCTGCATGGACCGAGATTAGTGTCACCAGAATGCGGACGTTGCAGCGCCTGCAGAACAAGGTGCTCACGTGGAGCCTGCACGCCCCGGCACTCACGAGAATTGTCACTCTCCTCGAGGAAGCGGATATCGTCCCCCTAAAGACGACCATACGCAACAACGCGCTGCGGCTCTATGAGAAAGTGGATGCCTTGCGGGACACTGTCCATGGGTTACGCCACGTTGGGACCACACTACCACGCCGCTGGCATCGACATCCGGTTCCCCTAACCATCCTAGAGGAATCGGATTCCGACCATGGCAAACGATAGGCCTGGCACGCCCACGACGGATGCATCCTTTCGCGGGACTAGCCCCCATTCTACGTCCAATACTTTCCCACCCTACCTGCCCATGTTAGGCTAAATTTTTCTGCCTGACTGATGTAGTACTGCCACCGTCGGAGGGTGATACGGGACTACAAGTCCCACCGCCACACCTCTAAAGTGTATTGCAGTGACGCAGTGTCACTGCCCTGTGGATAAATTTACTGCCCCACCAACACAGTTAGACCGCAAAAGACCGCTGATGCTGTATTGTAACATATCACACAAAAAAAAGCCACGCGGGATAGCCGCGCGGTCTGGGGCGCATTGTCACGGTCCGCGCGGCTCCCCCCGTCGAAGGTTGGAGCCCTCCCTCGGGCATGGGTGTGTGTCGTCCTTAGCGGGACTTAGTTTTAGACTGAAATAGTGTGTAAGCTTAGGGACCGATGACCTTAGCAGTTTAGTCTCATAAGACCTTACCACAAATTTCCGGAGCTCAGGCCATGACCACAATAACAGACATCTCAGGATTTTTGCTAATGGAAATAGATGTAATCACAGATACCATAACAATCATTATACTCACAGACAATTTTCTAACTCAGATGTGAATTCTGATGGACACAATTCAGGTAGATCAAATCCGCAAAATACATGGCGCAAAAACAATAGCAACCGACACAGTCTAAACCACCATAATCAGAGTAATCAACATCATAATTTTCAGCAGCAATATTCTGGAAGGGGAAGCCCAGGGCGATAGATAGAAATAGTTAAATCGCCAAATCCACGAGATAATCAACGACGAGGAAGCAATACGGCATGAAACTGACACTGTTCCGACACACAAGAGCAAGTGCATTCATCACGTTTCACATATCAAACCGTATATAGAATAATGCTAAATACTAAAGTTTCACCCAGATGGTAGAACTACATGTCATCTACGCGAAAATATTTCTTGCCTTACAGCCCGCACAAATAGTTAATGATAAACAACCTTTTCACTAAACATGAATGTTATTTTTTTCATTTTCTACGCTTTACAATTATTCGAGAAGTGTATATTTTTGTCTCATATTTTTGTCTCCATTTGTGCACAGAAAATGTTTTGCAGAGAGTGGCTCAGCATTGATTGCCACTCTGTACTGTGACTCTTTTAGCATATGATTCCTCACAGAACGTATTGTGATATACGAACTTCCTGCATACTGGAGTAACTTGGGTCAGAATCAATAGAACGAAAAACTAGTCCAAGAAACTAATATTTTATGTTTCAATCGATGACTAATTTCGGGATGAGATCCATTTTCGATCAACATAACAAAGTCGATAATGGCATTTTCGAAAATGTCAACAAAATGTGCAATGTACATTCGCAGTGCATACACATTTGTCTTTGTGGTCTGTTTTCTTGTTTATACTCATGAATGACTTGTTTCTTTTTCTGATTTCCCTGTAGCTACATGCACTGAAAATCTAACTTCTACTGAATTCTGGAGAACTAGTCTGCATTTTCTTTGTCTAACAGATAAACTTTACATATGTTTGAAACGATGTCACCACAATATTGTCCATCATTCTTGGTGCTTGGGAAATTTTAAATTTTGGAAAAGAAGATGAACTACATCAGTAGTGAGGTATGACATATACAGACACTATGCAGGAAGTATGTAGGATACTAATGATGATGTTTTTCTTGCTTTTCAGCTTTATTCCTTTTGCCAATGCATAGGATAAGATTCTTTTATACACATATTTTTCTACTAAGATGTGTGACATTGCAGACTGTCTTCTTATTTTTTCTATGATGCAACATAATAATCTTCATTGCTTTAGCTTAAGGAATTTTAATGTTGTATTTGCCTTTTACACTTATGTCATGTATTGAGTTTCTCTGTAATGCATGTTCTCTATATAAATTGTTACTGTAGAACGTGGCGCCATTAGTATAATAGTTATGTAAATTGTAGTACTGTAGGGAGCACTCATAAATAATTTAATATGTGTAAGAAATCATGAAAGATGCCTAAGAAGGAAACAAAGAGAAAAAAGTAAGAAACAGCAAAAACGTGGTTACAAAGATGAATGTGAAGGTGCAAACAAATGATTACAAAGATGAATGTGAAAGAGTAAAGAAACGGTTACAAAGATGAATGTGAAAGAGCAAAGAAATTGTTACAAAGATGAATGTGAAAGAGCAAATAAATGGTTACATAGATGAATGTGAGATGAAATGATTAGGTAGGACAAATATGAGAAGTAATTAGGCAATGCAAATAAGAGACATGATTGGGTAGGTTAAATTTAGAAATGATTAGGTAGGGCTAAGATGAGAAATGGCTAGGTAGGGCAAATATGAGAAATGGCTAGGTAGGGCAAAGATGAAAAATGGGTAGGTAAGGGAATGGAGCTAAATAATATGTACTTATGAGAATATATGAAACAGATGACAGAAAGCAGTAAAAGGTACAATGAACAGTGGTATGTGTTGAAAGTTGGATGAAATTATAGGCAAAAGGATTAAAAGGCACATGAACTAAAGGATGAAATACACACATCAAAAACAGTTTTGCATCACCCCAGTTCCCAGAACTCCTGGGGACAGACGTTGTCTGTGGATATTGTATCACAGACACAATACCTTTGGCTGTTCAGAGCTGTCGCTAAATCCATCCAAAGATGTTAACAACCATGCATAAGCAGTGCCTATTAGACGGAGGGGGTACAACAGCCGATCAGTTCCTGTCATTCCAGTAGGAAGGAGGTACGTGGCTCGTGTTTTCTGTAGTTCAACAATGCCTAGACGGTCAATACCGCGGTTTGTTCGCTTCTTCATTGTTACTTTGTACCAGGAAGGGCTCTAAACAACGGAAGTGTCCAGGCGTCTCAGGTTGAACCAAAGCGATGTTATTCGGACATGGAGGAGATACAGACAGACAGGAACTGTCGATGACATGCCTCGCTCAGGCCGCCCAAGGGCTACTACTGCAGTGGATGACAGCTACCTACGGATGGTCAGAGGAACGCTGACAGAAACGTCACGATGTTAAATAATGCTTTTCGTGCAGCTACAGGACGTCGTGTTACGACTCAGACTGTGCGCAATAGGCTACATGATGCGCAACTTCACTCCTGATGTCCATGGCGACGTCTATCTTTGCAATCACGGCACCATGCAGCGCAGTACAGATGAGCCCAACAACATGCCGAATGGGCCGCTCGAGATTGGCATCACGTTCTCTTCACCAATGAGTGTCGCACATTCCTTCAACCAGACAATCGTCGGAAACGTGTTTGAAGGCAACCTGGTCAGGCTGAACGCCTTAGATACACTGTCCAGCGAGGGCAGCAAGGTGGAGGCTCTCTGCTGTGGTGGGGTGGCATTATGTGGGGCCAACGTACGCCGCTGGTGGTCATGGAAGGCGCCGAAACGGCTGTACGACACTTGAATGCCATCCTCCGAACGATAGCGTAACCATATCGGCAGGATATTGTCGAGGCATCCGTCTTCATGGTCGACAATTCGCGCCCCCATCGTGCACATCTTGTGAATAACTTCCTTCAGGATAATGACATCCCTCGACTAGAGTGGCCAGCATTTTCTCCAGACGTGAACCCTATCGAACATGCTTGGGAAAGATTGAAAAGGGCTGTTTATGGAAGTCGTGACCCACTAACCATTCTGAGGAATCTACGCCGAATCGCCGTTGAGGAGTGGGACAATCTGGACCAATAGTGCCTTGATGAACTTGTGGATGGTATGCCACGACGAATAAAGGCATGTATCAATGCAAGAGGATGTGCTACTGGGTATTAGAGGTACCGGTGTGTACAGCAATCTGGACCACCACTTCTGAAGGTCTCGCTGTATGGTTGTACAACATGCAATGTATGGTTTTCATGAGCAATAAAAGTGGCGGAAATGATGTTTATGTTGATCTCTATTCCAATTTTCCATACAGGTTCCTGAACTCTCAGAACTGAGGTGATGCAAAATTTTTGGTGTGTGTGTATAATTAGATAACACGTTAATTACTGATCATATCAGGAATAATCATAGGCTGACATTTGACTGACCTTGGTTACTCCCATATTTTTCCTAATTATGTATTTATGTTCTCCTTATCTGTGTAAGTGACCACTATCCTTACATGTTTATTTTTGTGAGTGGTGAATATCCTTGTGTGTCTTTTGATAACTTATTCTCTGTCCTTTAGTGTATTTCGTTGACGACCACAAAAACATATTTATTTATGTTTAGAATTTCCTGTGGGTCATTCTGTACAGATATTATAATTGTTTATTATCATACCTACTGCTGTACACTGTTTCACATGGTTTACTTGTCTGATGTTTTGTAATTCATTACTGTTAAGCCATGATTCCATTTTTTCTTGCTTTTTTATATGCATAGATAAAAGTTGTTAACATTGCACTACACGTGCATTCAGTATGTACAACTATGTAAAATCTTATTACTCCTGTCTTAATATAGATAATTGCATAATGTAAATGTAACAAACTGTAACTGGTTGACCATTCGCCACAAATGATCGCCAGGGAAGAAGAGATATATCTACTGATTGTATACTAAAAATTGTCTGTTACATGTTGCCTACGTCACTGACACAAGCTACATTTGAACTCTTCGATAACACAAGATGGCTTTAGAGCTATCAGTGATTATACAGTCTGTTCCAAACAGACAGCCACGCGTGGTAGCCGTGCGGTCTGAGGCGCCTTGTCACGTTCTGTGCTGCTCCCCCCAGCGGAGGTTCGAGTCCTCCCTCGGGCATGGGTTCGTCCCCAGCGTAAGTTAAGTGAGATTAAGTATTGTGTAGGCTTAGCGGCCGATGACCTCAGCAGTTGGTCCCATAAGACCTTAATCACAAATTTCCAAACTTTTTCCAAACAGTCACTACAATTTTTTGCGCTTTGTGCGTGTATAGGGTTGTCAGCTGAGAACTGTGCTTAGACTCACTGAGTCTGCTTCCACATAACTTTCTGCAACAGTAACATTATTGCAACGAGCTAAAGAATGTTTGGTCATTTTTTGACAAGGACATTCTTCTAACTACTTTCATTATACAAATTACTACTGCCATATCTGACTGTGCTTCAGATATGTAAGCCTTGTGTGATATTGACACTCTAAACCAATTCCTGTGTGCTACGAAAACAATGAAGATCACAAATACTACTTCAGTACAAAATGTGACATAAAAACTTTCAAAATATCTATGTGCAGAACATTCTCATAGACAACATAAAAAATTGATAATCTAACAGGAGTAATCCTACAATGTAGGTTTTCACGACCGGTATTGTCTTCACTTGAAACTTCCGGGCTGATAGGCCGTGGTCGAAGTATAAAACTCTCCCCTGACGTTTCGTCTCCGACTGCGGGAGACATCCTCGGAGGTAAAGCGGCGAACTGCGAAGAGAACTCGAGGAAGCGCTGATTATATAGGCAGTACAGATGGCGCCACTGTCGATCACGTGGCGTCGGCTGTGAGATTGTCTCTGGTAATGCCAACATTCTCGATTGAAAGTAATCGATCGGCACGCTTGCGGTGCAACGCTGACATCCAAATTTTATCCAGTTTCACACCTTCGTCTTTCCTGTTAAAATTATTACGATGTTTATCAGTCTCGATAGCCTCTCTATACATGCGTGCATAATAATGCGAGGTTTTTGATATGACGCTCGTCTCGCTGAATTTTATTTCATGATAACCTTCTTGGTAAACATGTTCCGCTGCCTCCGATTTATCCGTGTGACCTAGGCGGCAATTCCTCTTATGTTCAACAAGACGGGTGTTCACACTTCTCTTTGTGGTACCGATATAAACCTGTCCACAACTACAAGGAATTTTATATACCCCCGGTGTAGCCAAAGGGTGTCGTGCATCTTTGCATCTTTTGCCGATCTTAAATATTCTTTTATTTTCCCGGTGGGTCTGAAAATAGTTTCCAACCCATACTTGCTTAAAACTTTCCCAATGCGATCTGTACCCTTGCTAATGAACGGAAGAAAAACTTTGCCCATGGACGGCTGTTGTTCGTCGTTGCTCCTGGTTCTCTGCCTAGAGAGAAGTGCTCGTTCTATATCATTGCTAGAATAGCCATTCTTCACGAAAGTTGACCGTAGATGTTCAATCTCATCTTTTAAATAAACAGGTTAAAAATTTTTGTACGCCCTGTCTACCAAGGTTTTCATTACACCTCTCTTTTGTCTAGGGTGGTGGTTTGAATCTTTATGCAGATAACGATCAGTATGTGTGGCCTTTCTATACACCTTATGGCCCAACGTTCCGTCTCATCGTTTAATCACAGACACATCCAGGAGATTCAATTGCCCATTCCTTTCCGTCTCCATAATAAATTGGATTTTCGGATTTATGCTGTTTAAATGTGTCAGAAAGACATCCAACGCCTCTGCTCCGTGTGTCCACACTACGAACGTGTCATCGACATAGCGATACCATCTGGCTGGTCTCTTACTGGCAGTCTGCAACGCCCGTTGTTCAAAAGTCTCCATAAATAAGTTAGCCACAGCAGGACTAAGAGGACTGTCCATAGCCACCCCGTCAATCTGTTCATAAAAGTTATTATTGTATTGAAAGTAGGTTGTGGTGAGGCAGTGTCGGAATAATGCCACAATATCGGTGGGAAAAATATCCGCTATGCATAAGAGAGCTTTGTTTACCGGAATCATGGTAAATAACGACACAATATCAAAACTGACGAGGATATCATCCGGACCCACGCTCGTTTCCTTTAACTTGTCAATGAAATGAGCTGAATTTTTAATATGACTGTCCTCCTACCAGCAAAAGGTTGCAGCAATGAGGCAAGGTGTCTAGCTAACGCGTGTGTTGGTCCGCCTATAGAGCTGACAATTGACCTGAACGGAATCTCAGGTTTATGCAGGAAGGTGATAACGAAACAAAATTCAGCGAGACGAGCGTCATATCAAAAACCTTGCATTATTATGCACGCATGCATAGAGAGACCATCGAGATTGATAAACACTGTAATAATTATAACAGGAAAGACGAAGTGTTAAACTGGATAAAATTTGAATGTCAGCGTTGCACCGCAAGCGTGCCGATCGATTACTTTCAATCGAGAATGTTGGCATTACCAGAGACAATCTCATAGCCGACACCACGTGATCGACAGTGGCGCCCTCTGTACTGCCTATATAATCAGCGCCTCCTTGAGTTCTCTTCGCAGTTCGCCGCTGTACCTCCGTGGATGTCTCCCGCAGTCGGAGACAAAACGTCAACGGAGAGTCCTATCCGCCCGGAAGTTTTAAGTGAAGACTAACAGGGGTAAATTCTATTCATTAATAATTCACATGTTCTTGAATTTTGTAAATAATTTTTACTTAGACGTTTTTAACTCACATTCTTGTAAGGTTGTTTTGCCCTTTGTATTTGTAACATGTTTCGTATCCCCCTATCCATAATGCTTAGACATTTGTCCTCGTCCCATTCCTATCTGAAATGCCCCTGGCACACACTTCTGCTGCAGGAAGGTGGAGGATATATAAGGTGGTCATGTCATTTTGGTTTTTGTATGTCATCGGTGTGCACGTCAGAGAGAGAGAGAGAGAGAGCACGTTAGTTTACTGCTAAACAATCTTTCGTCTTGTCATGGCCCAGTCTTTGCCTCTGCGCAGCCAATACGTTCTTAGTTGTAGCGTGGTAGGTAATGAACATTTTCAGTAGTGCTGTTTTTACCTGTGATTGTACCTGTTAGATAAAGAATATAGTGAAGGACAGCGAGTATTATTGTGATGAGTTGGATAATGTTATTATTTTTGAAGAGAAGAAGTTCGACGTAAGATGTCAGCACTGCGCAGCTAGGAATGATGACTGTCAGCTAGTCAACTGGCTCGGAGATGAGAGAAAGACCACAACACTTCCCTGATTCATGCATTTGCATGTTAATTGATTAAGCTGGTTGATTTGTATAGAAATTCTCTTTAACTTTTTGAGTACATACTTCATTCTAAAATAGTTGCTTGGAATATCATTTCATAGGAATAATTACTCTTCCCACCTCACTGTTTATCATGCATTACCACGTGCAACAGTCTGAATATGTGTTTAGAAACAGAAATCTAGCTTAGTCGCTGCCTGCTAGCTGTTTACTGTCGTGCTTTCCAGAAATCTGCATCAATATTGTCAAGACGCTATGTAAGTGGAAATTTTGATTAGGACCAGATAATTGTTTTACTTCAGTAGCGCATTCAATGTAAAGACAAGCTGCATTCAGATCAGTTACAGTTCAGTTCAAATTAGGTTCTGTTTAGTCAATGGTTAGCATGGGAGCTTAATTTGGATAACAGTCTTTGGGGACATAATTTTGATTATAAGTAGACTTTTATAAAGTGGGAAGTAAAATGGGCTAAATTTCAAACAGAAACAAATAGAGTGGGGACGTTAAATGGTTCCATTGTGAGGATACGTACAACTGGTAACCAAGTTTGGAAATTAATTGTATCAGTCTGGAACCGCGCGACCGCTACGGTCGCAGGTTCGAATCCTGCCTCGGGCATGGAGGTGTGTGATGTCCTTAGGTTAGTTAGGTTAAAGTAGTTCTAAGTTCTAGTGGACTGATTACCTCAGATGTTAAGTCCCATAGTGGTCAGTGCCATTTTAACCATTTGAACCAAATTAATTGTAAAGCGCGTTTCTTGGCCTCCTGGTGACTTGAGTCCCTAACGAAATGTAATGGATTTCAACGTGGCAACAATAATGGTTGGTACTAGCCGATGGACCGTTGGGGGATGGCACACAGAAAGCAAATTTGGAATCTAGTAGAAGCAGTTCTGCCAAACTATTCGCATCCGCGACGTGCAAAAGATATCTTTAAAAGTTAACCAACGAAAAGGATTGTGCTCACATTTCTGTGTTTGTATTATGCAAGTGCAGATGTTTTGTTGTAGACCAAAAGTTATCGCTGCGTGACGACGAGCAGGGCAAGTACCGTACCACGCAGACTACATTTATCAAATACAAACAGCTATTTCTGAACCCAGAATCGATCACTCGACCTTCTGCATCATGACCCAAAACGCTATTCACTGCACCAACTGCACAGCGCTGCTTCAGTATGCTGACAGACGTATTTACCTGAGATGTGATTACGGTGTTGGCAGATTGCCAAACTTTGTCTGTTTACTGACGGAAATATGCGCCGGACAGAATTTTGTGAAAGAGGTTTTTGTATTGCTAATACGTGATCAATCGTTTTGCGGAGTCTGAGTGCATTAATGTTTCACCATTTATATCTACACTCCTGGAAATGGAAAAAAGAACACATTGACACCGGTGTGTCAGACCCACCATACTTGCTCCGGACACTGCGAGAGGGCTGTACAAGCAATGATCACACGCACGGCACAGCGGACACACCAGGAACCGCGATGTTGGCCGTCGAATGGCGCTAGCTGCGCAGCATTTGTGAACCGCCGCCGTCAGTGTCAGCTAGTTTGCCGTGGCATACGGAGCTCCATCGCAGTCTTTAACACTGGTAGCATGCCGCGACAGCGTGGACGTGAACCGTATGTGCAGTTGACGGACTTTGAGCGAGGGCGTATAGTGGGCATGCGGGAGGCCGGGTGGACGTACCGCCGAATTGTTCAACACGTGGGGCGTGAGGTCTCCACAGTACATCGATGTTGTCGCCAGTGGTCGGCGGAAGGTGCACGTGCCCGTCGACCTGGGACCGGACCGCAGCGACGCACGGATGCACGCCAAGACCGTAGGATCCTATGCAGTGCCGTAGGGGATCGCACCGCCACTTCCCAGCAAATTAGGGACACTGTTGCTCCTGGGGTATCGGCGAGGACCATTCGCAACCGTCTCCATGAAGCTGGGCTACGGTCCCGCACACCGTTAGGCCGTCTTCCGCTCACGCCCCAACATCGTGCAGCCCGCCTCCAGTGGTGTCGCGACAGGCGTGAATGGAGGGACGAATGGAGACGTGTCGTCTTCAGCGATGAGAGTCGCTTCTGCCTTGGTGCCAATGATGGTCGTATGCGTGTTCGGCGCCGTGCAGGTGAGCGCCACAATCAGGACTGCATACGACCGAGGCACACAGGGCCAACACCCGGCATCATGGTGTGGGGAGCGATCTCCTACACTGGCCGTACACCACTGGTGATCGTCGAGGGGACACTGAATAGTGCACGGTACATCCAAACCGTCATCGAACCCATCGTTCTACCATTCCTAGACCGGCAAGGGAACTTGCTGTTCCAACAGGACAATGCACGTCCGCATGTATCCCGTGCCACCCAACGTGCTCTAGAAGGTGTAAGTCAACTACCCTGGCCAGCAAGATCTGCGGATCTGTCCCCCATTGAGCATGTTTGCGACTGGATGAAGCGTCGTCTCACGCGGTCTGCACGTGCAGCACGAACGCTGGTCCAACTGAGGCGCCAGGTGGAAATGGCATGGCAAGCCGTTCCACAGGACTACATCCAGCATCTCTACGATCGTCTCCATTGGCGAATAGCAGCCTGCATTGCTGCGAAAGGTGGATATACACTGTACTAGTGCCGACATTGTGCATGCTCTGTTGCCTGTGTCTATGTGCCTGTGGTTCTGTCAGTGTGATCATGTGATGTATCTGACCCCAGGAATGTGTCAATAAAGTTTCCCGTTCCTGGGACAATGAATTCACGGTGTTCTTATTTCAATTTCCAGGAGTATATATATATATATATATATATATATATATATATATATATATATATATATATATATATAATGCTTGACCAACTGATTATAAGAGTGTCATGTAAGAATTTGTAACAAATCGGTCTAGAACTTATCGACTTTTCGAGTTGTTAGCTAACAATGTTTTTCTTATGTACGAAGTCCGTGGAAATGTGTATTAGAGTACCGAGTAATAATTAGAAGTAAATAAGTGAAGAAAATTTCGAGATTTTCGCCATTGGCGTTTCCCTTGTAGTTATTATACATACATTTACATATTGCATATATTAAAGAAATATTTAGTCCATGTTCTGAATATTTATTAAAGCGTCGTCTAAAAATTTGAATAAATTGGTCAAGAACTTTTCGAGATATTTGCTAACAACATTTCTTCTTTATATTTTATGTACTCGTGTGTATTTTTACACCACATATATTTTAAAAATCTGTAGCATCTGTCCGCCCAAACGATTATTAGAGTATCGTGTGAAATTTTGAAACAAACCGGTCAATAATTTTCCGAGTTTTTGCTAACAATGTTAAGCAATGTCTCATCTGTATATAGTAGTATAGATGCTCATTATTCCCATTATCCTCTCAGAGATCGTTTCGTGGAATTTGTCCACATTTAGCACAATCACTTTGTATATTTTGCGTCCCGGCAACGCCACCAGGCAACAATGAATCTCGCAATGGGCAAAACGTATATGTTTAACTGCAGAACACGGTGACCGCTCTCCCGCTGTCCAGTGAGGGACGCCCCTGGAAGGGCAGCAGGATTACTGCTGCGGTAGACTCGCAAGATTAATAATCGAAAAACTTTTTACTGAACAGCGTGTTCCCTGGTCGTGGTCAAGAACAATGTACAACCCCGCCGCGACGTTGTGTAAGTGGCCGTGCAAACAGACGATGAAGGGCGAATTGTGTGTGAGAGGGGCCAACCGGGAGGGAAGGTGCTCCCAGCGACACTGCTAATTCCGCGTTTCCCCATCTGCAGCGGGGGCGCCGGCGTAATTGTGGCAAAGTGCCGTCCTGGCCTCGGCCACCCGCAGACAGGAAATTGAGACGCGCCGTGACGCCTGCCTCCTGCCGCCGCGGCGCCGCCCTCCCCTCCCCCTCCCCTCCCCCCCTCCATCGCGCTGATTCATTAGCTGGCAGTGCAGCCCAGCTGCAGCCTCCCTCTCTGGCAAATGGCGCTCCCGCCTCGCACCCCAGGGTACAGTTCCGCTAGAGTGCTCTCACCTAGGGAACTGTCACCAAATCCGAGGGCAAGGATACTCATACTGGATGTCCCCCGTGCGTCGATATCACAGCGTTTTTCAGTGCGAGGTGTACAGTGGCGAGATCGTGGACTCTTGGTTCAGATCCACATTCTACCACCCAGTTATAGCTTTTAAGTGATTTCCCTAAATTGCTTAGGGAGAATCCTGGGATAATTACTTTGTAGTGGACACGGCCGACATTCATCCTCACTCCTCCTCAATCTGAGTTTTTGTACCATTTCTAATGATTCTGTCGCGTCTCAGCAATGTTTCCCTACATTACTTTTTTTTCTATTTTTGGTTTTGGTATTATTTGCTTGGTCGAGTTAGGACGTCAACGACAAAATGGATTTGATTAGCTTGTTTCTCACCTTTTACAGCGGAGATGAGAGGGAGACGCCTCATCTTGTTTGGGATAGGTGTTAGGTTACAACGGGTTGGTAATTCTCTTGGAATTGATAGGATTAATCTGCTAGAGTAGCAAGTTCTTACCTTTAGTCAATTCGTTTAGTGTTCAAACCAACACATTTGTTTACTAAGGTGTAAGACCACAAAACCCCTTAAGGGGAGCTGGATCAGTCCATCTCCTCCATGTTAATTTTAGCAAATAGAAGGAACATTTTTACTAAAACCATTAAACATATTGCTCTGAAATTTGGCCTACATGTTCAGTGAATATTTCTCTACAAATTTATAATGCCATGTTAAGAAATATTTATTGGTATTTGTTTTAGAAGTTTATAAACAGATGCTTACTTTTTCTCTAAAATATTGCACTTTTTCTTCTGTAACTCTTGAATTATACAATATTTTTTTACAATTTGTTATAGAACTGAAAGAAAAGAAGTAAACAATATTGTGTATAAATTTCACTGATATACTATTAGCAGTTTTTGAGAAAATGTTCCTCAAAGATGAAAATTTTAAAGTTACAGGAAATGGCTTCCAAAGTTTTTAATACTTTCCTGCCCCATATGACGTGTTATCAGCAGCCTCTTCTTTTTCCAGTGTTAGTTTCCTTTTCACTGTCTTCCCTTTTGCAGCATGTTGTAGGCTTTTGTCTCTTCTTCCTGCTCCTCTTAGTATTTCTTCATCAATTAGGCAGATTGTGGAAATCGTATTGTTCCTGGTTGGAAACCTAAACGTTTCAGCACATCACATTTCATAAAGTTTCCTTCGTTGTATTTTGGCACTGCAACATACACTCCAAAATGCAATGTTTTTATCTGTACAAACTCTCTTTTGGGAATCCTAATCCAAACTAAATTATTTACACTTTCATTTGGATTTTGTGTTTTCCCATGTAAAAACTTTTCCAATAAACTTGGCTGTGATAAATCTCTGAATATGGGCCTAATTACATCAATTACAGCATCTGGCAAACTGTTTTTATGGGCATATTCCTTTCGTGATTGGTACTTACACCATGAGTCATCGCCTGTGGGGCACAGTGCGTGTTGCGGGTGCTCATTTGTTGATGCAGTATGAATAATTAAGGCCCATAGTGCTCTCCTCATATGCTCAATGCTTCTTGTGTTTTGCCTAATTGCACACCCATAATACCTCTGCAGTCTATCAATTGCTTCATCTGTCAATCTTCCTCTTCCTCCAAGGGTCTAATTATCACTAAGCTTCTGGGATCCTAATGTCTGCTTTAGTTTGCACAAGCGAGCCCCCATGCGCTTCTGCACATGTCCAATGCAATCCTGTTTTTTAATGTGAATTTCATTGCCATAAGGTTTTAGTTCCTCTACAGCTTTATATCCCTTAGAATCACCATCTCATAGATAGTTAGTGTATCGTACATCATACCACTCCTGTGATCTGGAAAAAATTGCTTTCACTCCCTCTACTTCCATCGCTCCATTAGTGCCGTGAAAATTTGCTTCACAGCTTTCACTATGTTCGTCCTTGGTATTGCCCTTACATCTACAATGTTTTGAGAGAATAGCAACATCAGTTACTTTGCAACTGTCTCCACTGGTAGCTGTCACAACTCCATTTAGAGATTTATGACCTCTACGTTGCCATAATCCATTTAAAGCAACAGTTAAATCTCTGCAATTCCCATTATCTGTCACAGCTTCTTCAACTGCTTTCTTCATTGTTGCTTGAGCAATATCTTCAGCAGAAGATCCCACTAATTCATTATAAAATCCAAACTTGGTTGGTGGTTTTGGCAAGTTCATAGTTCCACATAACATTGTCCCTGCAGCACTGCCCTTGCCAATGCAACACATGCCATACACAAGCCTAACATTTATATCATACACCTGCTTTCCACTACGAGGAATACTGTTAGAATTAGAAAACGAAACTTCTGCAGCACATTTGTTACACTTCAATAACATTTTACAAGCCAAATCAATGTGTGAAGTTATTTTCAAATACAGTCCTCTTTCTGTGCAAACTTGGCATAATACGTTATGTTTCAAAATATTAGAGAGCAAGGGAATGTTAATTATTTCATTCACATCATTAATGTCACTTTCATAGTTTTCAAATTTTTCTTTGCTGTCACAAAGTTTCTTGCTGGAAGAAGTTCTATCACATTCTTTTGGAGTAGTCGGTGAAGCAGTCTGAGCAGCATCTCCCTTCGAAACAACAAAAGATTTCTTCTTCCACTCATTGTGCCTTTTCTTAAACACTCGATTGCTGAAATGGGGCATATTGATATTCACAAAGCAAATACGTTAAACAGGTACGAGCAAAATTCGTCAAATACGCAAAACTGAACAGCTGAACAACACATAGCAAACTCCACTAATCAATACACACGGTAAGCATTTATGTTTACCGATATGAACAGTCACTTGTCACAGAGATAAAAGCCATACAACGTGGAAAAACAAAACACTGTCTAATTCCGCAAAGATACCCTGTTTGCAGCCAGCCAGCGGCGCCGTCAGAGGTGACACAACAAGTCGTTACAACCGTTTACGCGGAGCGTAAACTTTGCAGCGACAAAAAAACACACTTAGAATTCACTTAGAAGGGTGAAACTTGATTTGTTTTACTCAGAAAACTGCAAATAATTTTATAATGAAAAAACCAGAATCATTAATTTTGTCATTTTTATCGTTCCGGCTCCCCTTAAGAGAATGTTGGGTGCTTTCAATAATCACTGCCCTTCATTAGAGACGAGTGCTTTCACTGCCACTCGGTCTGCTGACTTTTGGCCACTTGGCCTACATAATAAATCATTAACACTTTGAAATAATTCTCTATCATTCAAGAGACACTAGTCCTACAGTACAGGAGGCAAGTACCAACCAGGAACTTGTTCCTGCTATTCGCTGAAATTCCTCTAACTTATTTGTTTGAGTCAGAGACAGGAAGTCTTTGTTCAGTGCTATTCCAGTCAATACTGAAAGCCGCCACTTAACTTGCAGTTGTTGTCTGTCCGCCAGAGTCTACCACTGCCTTTTCGTATCTGAAGTGTCTATATCTTCATCAGGTGCTGCTAAGGAGTGTCATGGCACTCCAGCGGCTCGCATTACACGCTAAATGTCTCCTCTCCTTCAATCTGACCTACTCTGAGTTTTTGTTCTTTTCTATATTGATTCTGGGTGCACACGACTCTTTGCAACACCTGTCGGGAATATTCCCAGGGAAGGATTTCTCGACATCTGGTCGTCTTTGTGTATGACTATCATTCTTCCACTGCTAATTCGTCCATTGCAGGCATCAGAAGGTTACCACCGACGCCTGTGACCTTGAACCTCGTCAACTTGGTGAACTGTGAAAAATAGTCCTGACTGGCATGTTTTATCAACCGCTAAGAAGCAAACACCTTTCGGCTGCCTCATGACTCGTTATCTGATCCTGTCTTTCACCTGTCTTTTCCAGTCGCCTGAAACATTGTGTGCGCTTCTAGTTATGATCTAACATGTAATAACAATTATTAGCGTTTCTGATACAACATATAGTTAATATTATTTACGTTTTCTACCGTCACGACATCTCGACGTTTAGTCCTAGTGTTCTGTGCTTTTCTCCTTCCTTTACTGTTATTGTCTTCAGTCCAAATATTGGTTTGCTGCACCTCTCCAAGCTAGCGTGTCTTGTCCAAGCGTCGACAGACATCCACTTCAACAAGTTTGCTGTAGTCAAGCTGTGGTCGCCGTCTACACTATTTACACCCATACTTCCTACCGTGACCAAACTGACGAGTCTTTGATGCCTCTGTATGTATACTGTCAACCGATCCCTTCTTCTAGCCAGTTCGATGCAGTACCTTGTCATCTGTTATTCGACCTGGATATACAAACTTCAGCATTCTTCGATGACACCACATCTAAGTCGAGCCTGGTGGTTTAGCCCGCAGACTGCCTTTAGGCAGCAGTGGGGCAGGATGTCTTGTTTGCGTCCCGCCTGTCGTGCAGCTCGCGCGAGTGTTTCCTGTTTACCTTCTCGCCGCAGCAGGTACATCGAGTGCGTTTTGAATTAGCGACATTGCATATTCGTACCGCCAGGCCACAATTAAGAGCTCTTTTCAAGTGGACCTAGAGCGCATGGAACTGAACTCTTTATTCGGGACAATCTTCATATTGCACTCAAGTCATCATAGCTATCCACTGATCAGTTACTAGCAGAGTCGTCTATATTCAATTGATAAATGAGAAGATGTGCACAGATGTGGACAGACACGCTCTTGGTCCGGAATTCAGACACTCTGACAGCCATGTAGGTGCTGTCACGATAGACCACGCTGCATTTGGCCTCTGCACTCTGACGGTCTTCGAGCTCCCTTCCGAAGTCTCCCGAGATGTGACGACAGTGTTCAAATCGTACGGTAACTTAGTAAAGCCAACTGGCTGAAAAGTGGCAAACGTTTGAGATATCAAACGTACAGAAAATCAAGACCGGATTGACAAATAATGTCCCATCCTACTTAACTATAGGGGGCTGCAGGGCCATCGTCATTTTCTGTGGACAGCTGCTTACGTGCGCCCCCTGCGGCCAGGAAGGCCATATCCGATCGGCACGTACCCAATGCAGACTGTTTCAAACACCGATCGGCGACGTTGCATCCCGTGCGACGCCCACTACACTCCCCCTCACATACGCAGCGGCTATGAAAGCGACAGATGTTTTCACCCAGTACCGACACATCCTGCCGCCGACGATGGTCTACGACAGCGTGGCGGACCACACACCTCCCCCCACGCTGCCACGCTGTCTCGGGCAGAATTGCCCAAGGAAAACGACCACTCCCACATACAGGCAGGCCTTCTTGAGAGGATGTATATCGAATTAGGAGTTGTACCGATTTATGCCTCCCCGCCTGTCTGGGGACAACGTCGGATGACTACTACCCGCATTCCGACACAGAACATGTCCGCAAACAATGGTCCCCGCGAAAACCAAAGGAGCGGCGCTGTACTCCATCTGACAACTGGCTTCTTCGAATTTATGAACAGGATGAGGACCCGCACATCGGAATCTACCACCCAGGCGTGATGTAGAATTACTCCCCACCCCCACCCCCACCGTAACGCCGCAGCCATCTGTTCCGTCACGATGTCGCAGCGACTGCAGTACCAGCGCATACCACCGACGGTCAGCCTTCTACTGATGAACATGCGCGACATCTCTGAAGCTCTTACTATCCAAAGAGTCAGACTCATATACATCTAAACGTCGCCAACATGATCCGACGATGCATCTATGTACTGTCGGATCATGTTGGCGACGCGTACGATCTATCTTCTTTGCAGGCGAAGTCAAGCTCTTCTTTATGGCAGGGGATGACGCCTTGAAGCTGGGAGGGAAGTTCAACTGCACCCAAGCGCCCGAGGACCAGTTACTGAGTCACTCTCCATGCACAGAACTTGCCACGTTGTCAGCAATCCCCACCTTGTGGACTTATGGGGCATATTCCTGGCTGTCAGTTAGCCTTTCATCAAACCGTACACATTGGATTTACATTTCGCCCTCCATTGTCAGGGGGACGAGAGCTGCCAAAGTGTGGCCCATATCGTTTTCCATCTCCCTCAGAGGGCATGGCACAGCCGTGGTCCATGGAAGTTGAATGTGGGCCACCTCGCTTTTGTGGAATTTCGGCAGCCCGTAGAGGACACATGGAACTACTACACGCGTTGGCGCGGCGCCTACAACGCTGTCTTTTCGTGGTGGCTACTCTCTACCATGACTGTCCTCTGGAAGACCTAGATTAGCTATGGTAGAGGCGTCGAGGCATGGAAGTGACATTCCAAGGACTTTTATAATGTTCCACACTCGCCCGCATAGCAGGCGGTGGTGAGCCACTACCCTTACACACCGTGTGGGATCGATCTAAAGGCGTGTACTCAAGACAGAGTGGCTCAGAAGGTACTATCCATGTTCATATCACTACAGAAAGGCGACGCTGTCGAAGGGCCTTGATCCACATTGTCACGACTATGTAAGACGCCTAGGTACTGCGCACTACACTAGGCTGTACTCGGAGCATTGCCATCCTCAGAGGTGATAGCGGAGGTCCCTCAGCTCACTTCTGGCACGATGCCACAAGCTGCAGCAAAGGATTTCATTGAAGATCTAACGGAGGTGGAGGTCAATGAAGCGATACAGATGACAGCCACTCATAAGTCACCAGGACCCATCGGTCTCCCTTTGTTAAACTGGGTTTTCCAACAACTGCTATCGCCATCCTGAACGGACGTCTGCCAGCATCTACTGTCTCTCACTGTGCAGCTATCTGGAACCTCCCTTGAAGGATTGATCGTACCCATCCATAAACCACGAGCCAATTCCAGGCTCAGAAATTCTCGATCCTTAACCATACTCAGCAGTTACATGACAATTTTCGCTCAACTACTGGAGGCGCGTCTGAAGCGGACGGTCCATTGTGCCGTTTCAGAGGGCCCGGCATCTTAGCAGGCATCACCAGTAGGTGACCATGACATCCACACTACAGGCTGTAGTTATTGCTACATGACTGCACTTCCCTAGGCTCGCCAAATTCCTGGAGTCTTGGCCTTGCTGGACTTCAGCCAGGTTTTTGATAGGATTGACCAAGTGTTTTTGACACAGGCAAACACAGCTACAATCGTAGGGATAGTGACGTGTCTTCTTCGCGGCCCGACGTCTAGGGCGTTGTACAACGGCCGTCTCATGCCACCGATCCCGATTCAGCGCTCGGTGAGTCAGGGCTGTCCTCTCTCAACGATACTGCACGCCTTCGCTTTCGAACTGATTGCTCCTTGGTTTTCGACAACGCCTGGCGGGGATGACAGTTGACGGACACGCTTTTTGCTACTGCCTCTGCTGGCGATCCCGGTACTCTTCCTTCGTGACGGCGATGATATCCGTGCAACACGGACGTGGATGGCGACCTACATTGCGGCACGGGGAAAAAGTCTCCACGTCCAAAAATTGCATGGTCTGTAGGTAAGAGGTTGCCTGGCGGATGCGTCGTCCACTAACAAGTGAGTGACGCAGTGTGTTGTTTTGGCACTAATTTTACAACCGACCTGCGATACTTGATAGCTTTCAACTGTAGGCGTCTATTAAGTCGGATCAGAGCAGTGCTAGTCATCATCTTTGGACTCTAGATGATCTACCACAGAAACTATATGCCAACGTCTATCTGGCATTTCGCGTTTCCCGCATTGCGCATACTGTTCCGAGCTGGCCATCACTGGTCCGCCATATGTTGGTAGCTTTGGGATCCTTTGCTAGTATCAGTATGCTTTTTAAGATATGCTGCGAGCTCTTCACTCTCCTGAGGAACAGATTGGGCTTGAGAATTTTTCATCTTCAGGACAGAGCAAAGTCTATTTGTCAGCTCTCACATGAATATGTGGTGACGTTGCCCTACAACTCTTACAGGTCTGGTGCTGGAAGCCTTAGTGCCGAACTCTCTCTCTCTCTCTCTCTCTCTCTCTCTCTCTCTGTCTCTCTCTCTCTCTCTCTCTCTTCACTGGCACTGTTATCAGACATCCCAGCCCCTTGCTTCTGCATTGCCAATTCTTTCTTGAACTGTTACACCTGCACTGCACTATTTTCCACACACTTGGCATCGGCGAGGGCGATATACAACAACCTGTTGCTGAATAGGACGCCGAACGTGGCAGAAAGGAAATAGCCCCACACAGAGCGGCGTGATGCGGACTTTCGGTCTGCTTCGTACATAACGGTTAACGGCTAGCAGATATGCTAGTCTTGTCTACATGAAATTCATCTCGCAGACTGTCCAGTTTGTGTCACCTGCGGAGTGATGGATACAGATGACCATCGCTTTGTCTGCGGATCAGCGAATGATATTTAACATTTGGAGTGCCAGATATTGGTTTTCCTCACACACGAGACTCCCGACAGGATAACTGCACAATCCGCTTTTCGGATGACGTGTATTTTCCGGGAGCAGAAACGAATTCTATGACATGGATATGCAGCCACACCATCCGCTGCTTGTTTGGTGACGCTGAGGGGACAGTCCAGGACTTTTTTAAAAAAAGTTAGAACTACTAAAGGCAACCATATTGATACTAGCAGACATGCATAGATAATTACGCAGCTAGCACCACGGAGCGCCCTTATGTCGTAATGTGAAGAATGTTTTTCTTCTCGTCTCTTCCTGTTTGATAATCGACGAGGACCGGCTTTCATTTACTTCCCCTCGTTATTACGTGGCGATGAATTTTTTGCCACTCTTGAATCCCTTCTTATTTCTGAAGGTAAAAACGTGGTAAAGCACTTGCCTGGAAAACGGCAGGTCACGGGATCGAGTCCTGGTCAGACCACACAATCTTCCACTATGCGTTAAGTGTAGCCTTCACTCCTAAACGAGCAAGAAGTCACCAGAAGCTGGTCTTCTAGTCTTTTGCCATCTCTGACAGAATAATAGTGTCATTGTCAAACCTCATGCTTTTTGTTCTTAGTGATCTAATTTCCACTTTGTTTTCTTTGCAGCTTCCACAGTATATAGACTGAATAACGTCAAGGTAGGCTACAAAACTGACTCACTCTTTTCTCAACTACTTCGTCCCTTTTATGTCCTTCGACTCTCATTTCTTATCCGTCATTATTCCTTTTTGCCTGTTTCACTTGTTGAATTTTTATTTTTTCTCCTTTCGATTATTAAATTCAATATCTCTTTGTTATGCAAGTCTTTTTTTCTGGTCCTTTTCTTTCTACATATTTGATATTCTCCTGCCTTCGCCGTTTTGTCTCTCAAAGCTATCCATTCTCCATTCGTCTTCTATTCTGTTCCTTCTCAGTGCTGCATCAATCACTGTCTAATGCTCCGTCTGATAAGCTCAGCAACTACTGGTTCTTTCAAGTTACACAAGTCCCTTCTCCTTAACTTTATACACTACTGGTCATTAAAATTGCTACACCACGAAGATGTGCTACAGAAGCTAAATTTAACCGACAGCAAGAAGATGCTGTGATATGCAAATGATTAGCTTTTCAGAGCATTCACACAAGGTTGGCGCCGGTGGCGACACCTACAACGAGCTGACATGAGGAAAGTTCCCAACCGATTTCTCAAAAAAAAAAAAAAAAAAAAAACAGCAATTGACCGGCGTTGCCTGGTTCAAATGGTTCAAATGGCTCTGAGCACTATGGGACTTGAACTTAGAACTACTTAAACCTAACCTAAGGACATCACACACATCCATGCCCGAGGCAGGATTCGAACCTGCGACCGTAGCAGTCGCGCGATTCCGGGCTGAGCGCCTAGAACCGCGAGACCACCGCGGCCGGCGTTGCCTGGTGAAACGCTGTTGTGATGCCTCGTGTAAGGTGGAGAAATGGGTACCATCACGTTTCCGACTTTGATATAGGTCGGATTGTAGCCTATCGCGATTGCGGTTTATCGTATCGCGATATTACTGCTCGCGTTGGTCGAGATACAATGACTGTTAGCAGAATATGGAATCCGTTGGTTCAGGAGGGTAATACGGAACGCCGTGCTGGATCCCAACGGCCTCGTATCACTAGAAGTCGAGATGACAGGCATCTTATCCGCATGGCTGTAACGGATCGTGCAGCCACGTCTCGATCCCCGAGTCAACAGATGGGGACGACTGGAAGACAACAATCACCTGCATGAACAATTCGACGACGTTCGCAGCAGCATGGACCATCAGCTCGGAGACTATGGCTGCGGTTATCCTTGACGCTGCATCACAGACAGGAGCGCCTGCGATGGTGTACTCAACGACGAACCTGGGTGCATGAATGGCAAAACGTCATTTTTTCGGGTGAATCAAGGTTCTATTTACAGAATCATGATGGTAGCATCCGTGTTTGGCGACATCTCGGTGAACGTACATTGGAAGCGTGTATTCGGCATCGCCATACTGTTGTATTAACCGGCGTGATGGTATGGGGTGCCATTGGTTACACGTCTCGGTCATCTCTTGTTGCCATTGATGGCACTTTGAACAGTGGATGTTACATTTCAGATGTGTTACGACCCGTGGCTCTACCCTTCATTCGATCCCTGCGAAACCCTACATTTAATCAGGATAATGCACGATCGTATGTTGCAGGTCCTGTAAGGGCCTTTCTGGATACAGAAAATGTTCGACTGCTGCCCTGGCCAGCACGTTTTCCAGATCTCTCACCAACTGAAATCGTCTGGTCAATGATGGCCGAGCAACTGGCTCGTCACAATACGCTAGTCACTACTCTTTATTAACTGTGGTATCGTGTTGAAGCTGCATGGGCAGCTGTACCTGTACACGCCATCCAAGCTCTGTTTGACTCAATGCCCAGGCGTATCAAGGCCGTTATTATGGCCAGAGGTGTTTGCTCTGGGTACTGATTTCTCAGGATCTATGCAACCAAATTGCGTGAAAATGTAATCACATGTTAGTTCTAGTATAATATATTTGTCCAATGAATACCCGTTTATCATCTGCATTTCTTCTTGATGTAGCAATTTTAATGGCCATTAGTGTATTTTTTCAAATCTTTCAGTTAACAATGATTGGAGTTGGAACGCCTTAGTAGAGGAAAGAACAGATGTAGTTGTTACGGAAAAATCCAAGCGCGGTGGTAGGAACAAATGAGAGGAAAGACTTCTTGATTTTTTCAGTAAATTTCAGCCAGTAACGTGTATCCACAGGACATGTGGCCTGTAATTGAAGAAGTGTCATGATGATCTCTCTATTGGCAAAAGATTCCGGAATAGTCCCCCATTCGGATCTCCGGGAGGGCTCTGCCAAGGGGGAGGTTACCCTGAGAAAAAGATTGAATTATCAACGAAAGGATAGCGTTCTACGAGTCGGGGCGTGGAATGTCAGAAGCTTGAACGTGGTAGGGAAACTAGAAAATCTGAAAAGGGAAATGCAAAGGCTCAATCTAGATATAGTAGGGGTCAGTGAAGTGAAGTGGAAGGAAGACAAGGATTTCTGGTCAGATGAGTATCGGATAATATCAACAGCAGCAGAAAATGGTATAACAGGTGTAGGACTCGTTATGAATAGGAAGGTAGGGCAGAGGGTGTGTTACTGTGAACAGTTCCGTGACCGGGTTGTTCTAATCAGAATCGACAGCAGACCATCATCGGCAACGATAGTTCATGTATACATGACGACGTCGCAAGCTGAAGATGAACAGATAGAGAAAGTGTATGAGGATATTGAAAGGGTAATGCAGTATGTAAAGGGGGACGAAAATCTAATAGTCATGGGCGACTGGAATGCAGTTGTAGGGGAAGGAGCAGAAGAAAAGGTTACAGGAGAATATGGGCTTCGGAAAAGGAATGAAAGAGGAGAAAGACTAATTGATTTCTGTAACAAGTTTCAGCTAGTAATAGCGAATACCCTGTTCAAGAATCACAAGAGGAGGAGGTATACTTGGAAAAGGCCGGGAGATACGGGAAGATTTCAATTAGATTACATCATGGTCAGACAGAGATTCCGAAATCAGATACTGGATTTTAAGGTGTACCCAGGAGCAGATATAGACTCAGATCACAATATAGTAGTGATGAAGAGTAGGCTGAAGTTCAAGACATTAGGCAGGAAGAATCAATACGCAAAGAAGTGGGATACGGAGGTACTAAGGAATGACGAGATACGTTTGAAGTTCTCTAACGCTATAGATACAGCAATAAGGAATAGCGCAGTAGGCAGTACAGTTGAAGAGGAATGGACATCTCTAAAAAGGGCCATCACAGAAGTTGGGAAGGAAAACATAGGTACAAAGAAGGTAGCTGCGAAGAAACCATGGGTAACAGAAGAAATACTTCAGTTGATTGATGAAAGGAGGAAGTACAAACATGTTCCGGGAAAATCAAGAATACAGAAATACAAGTCGCTGAGGAATGAAATAAATAGGAAGTGCAGGGAAGCTAAGACGAAATGGCTGCAGGAAAAATGTGAAGACATCGAAAAAGATATGATTGTCGGAAGGACAGACTCAGCATACAGGAAACTCAAAATAACCTTTGGTGACATTAAAAGCAACGGTGGTAACATTAAGAGTGCAACGGGAATTCCACTGTTAAATGCAGAGGAGAGAGGAGATAAGTGGAAAGACTACATTGAACGCCTCTATGAGGGTGAAGATTTGTCTGATGTGATAGAAGAAGAAACAGGAGTCGATTTAGAAGAGATAGGGGATCCAGTATTAGAATCGGAATTTAAAAGAGCTTTGGAGGACTTACGGCCAAATAAGGCAGAAGGGATAGATAACATTCCATCAGAATTTCTAAAATCATTGAGGGAACCGGCAACAAAACGACTATTCACGTTAGTGTGTAGAATATATGAGTCTGGCGACATACTATCTGACTTTCGGAAAAGCATAATCCACACAATTCCGAAGACGGCAAGAGCTGACAAGTGCGAGAATTATCGCACAATCAGCTTAACAGCTCATGCATCGAAGCTGCTTACAAGAATAATATACAGAAGAATGGAAAAGAAAATTGAGAATGAGCTAGGTGACGATCAGTTTGGCTTTAGGAAAAGTAAAGGGACGAGAGAGGCAATTCTGACGTTACGGCTAATAATGGAAGCAAGGCTAAAGAAAAATGAAGACACTTTCATAGGACTTGTCGACCTGGAAAAAGCGTACGACGATATAAAATGGTGCAAGCTGTTCGAGATTCTGAAAAAAGTAGGGGTAAGCTATAGGGAGAGACGGGTCATATACAATATTTACAATAACCAAGAGGGAATAATAAGAGTGGACGATCAAGAACGAAGTGCTCGTATTAAGAAGGGTGTAAGACAAGGCTGTAGCCTTTCGCCCCTACTCTTCAATCTGTACATCGAGGAAGCAATGATGGAAATAAAAGAAAGGTTCAGGAGTGGAATTAAAATACAAGGTGAAAGGATATCAATGATACGATTCGCTGATGACATTGCTATCCTGAGTGAAAGTGAAGAAGAATTAAATGATCTGCTGAAAGAAATGACAGTCTAATGAGTACACAGTATGGTTTGAGAGTAAATCGGAGAAAGACGAAGGTAATGAGAAGTAGTAGAAATGAGAACAGCGAGAAACTTAACATCAGGATTGATGGTCACGAAGTCAATGAAGTTAAGGAATTCTGCTACCTAGGCAGTAAAATAACCAATGACGGACGGAGCAAGGAGGACATCAAAAGCAGACTCGCTATGGCAAAAAAGGCATTTCTGGCCAAGAGAAGTCTACTAATATTAAATGCCGGCCTTAATTTGAGGAAGAAATTTCTGAGGATGTACGTCTGGAGTACAGCATTGTATGGTAGTGAAACATGGACTGTGGGAAAACCGGAGCAGAAGAGAATCGAAGCATTTGAGATGTGGTGCTATAGACGAATGTTGAAAATTAGGTGGACTGATAAGGTAAGGAATGAGGAGATTCTACGCAGAATCGGAGAGGAAAGCAATATGTGGAAAACACTGATAAGGAGAAGGGACAGGATGATAGGACATCTGCTAAGACATGAGGGAATGACTTCCGTGGTACTAGAGGGAGCTGTAGAGGGCAAAAACTGTAGAGGAAGACAGAGATTGGAATACGTCAAGCAAATAATTGAGGACGTAGGTTGCAAGTGCTACTCTGAGATGAAGAGGTTAGCACAGGAAAGGACTTCGTGGCGGGCCGCATCAAACCAGTCAGTAGACTGATGACAAATAAATACGCTGTTGAAGAATTACAGGAGGAGGATGCATACTTGGAATCGGCCTACAGTAACATGATATGTTTTAGATGAAATCAATAGGACGTGTAGGGAAGATAAAGTGAAATGTTGGGATGAAAAATGTGAAGAAATTTAAAAAGATATGTTTGCCGGGAGGAGGGATTCAACATACAGAAAAGTTAACTTTCATGAAATTAAAATTAAAGACGTCAACAGAAGTATTGCAAAAGGAATTCGACTATTGCGAATAGAAGACTAGTTGTAACTGATGGAAAGAGTACAGTAGAGCTCCAACTATCCGAACTCCTACTATCCAGGTCACCAGTTATCCGGATCACTTTGAGAAAAAAGAAATTTGCACTGTGTGACTAAAATTGTTCGTTTTGTTCGATAGTTATTGCAGTACACAGTATACTGTATGTTTCTTTATCATTCTAAAATCAGTCGCAGGAGTGTATAGTGTATTAAAAGACAAAATCTTCCAGTGAACGATGGATGCAGTAAGATCATTGCTGTACACGCAGTACGCGCACGCTGTACTTGTGGTGCCTGTCAGTGTACGGAAATATGCGGACAAGGAGATTTCTGGACACAGTAGGTTTGTGGATACATAAATTTGCAATCCGATCCATGTACGATGGCTCTTTGCCGAGCTCGAGACACTGACGGTTCAAATGGTTCAAATGGCTCTGAGCACTATGGGACTTAACATCTATGGTCATCAGTCCCCTAGAACTTAGAACTACTTAAACCTAACTAACCTAAGGACAGCACACAACACCCAGCCATCACGAGGCAGAGAAAAATCCCTGACCCCGCCGGGAATCGAACCCGGGAACCCGGGCGTGGGAAGCGAGAACGCTACCGCACGACCACGAGATGCGGGCACACTGACGGTGATTACATTGTTTCGGTTCCAAGTGACAGTTGCGCTATACACATACACATTATTTGCGGTTAATGAAAGTTTGTACTCCGACAAATAATGTATCTCACTTGCCTGTGTGGAATTTGTTGCTGACCACCACCATCAATCATGACAACTCGTAGCAAATGAAATAAATACTCTCTAAATAACTCGCTATCACTACGTTTAATGGTAGCATTGGCTACGACATTCACATCAGAGCGCTCAGAACATTACTGAATACTCATTGGCTGTCGGAGAATGCGTGACGTAGGTGTGCAATGAGCTTAAACCCGACCGCCATCATTTGTGACTTGAACTATAGTTGCCTTGAGTGGTCGCTCCTGCTTGATTAATACAGATACGTAAGTCGGTATTGGTCAATATCACACCGCTGCACATTTAATAATAGATATGTTAGAGGCCTGAAAGAAACCATCTCATCAGGTTTGAGGAAGTCGAGTCACAATCGGGTATGGTAACCACTGCCATCAATTAATACCTTAGTTGACAAACTTCTTATTTATTCTTTGCGCAGCACCACGAACTTGCATTCATATTCAAAACAAGAAAAATTATACCATTTGCTACTATGTGGAGTAACAATTAATGCAATTCCCTGTGGTTTGTCCTGTTAAACATCGTGGATATACTTGACCAGTGCGCACCGTCAGAACGAAGATTTAAGCCTTGAAGTCAGCATCTGCGCAGCGCTAATATTTGTAAAACCGGTTGACATAAGCAACAGCTAGGTTGAGATTCATCCGAAAGCTCTTGCTAACGAGACTCCCTCAATTTTTTGACTACTTTGTGGATACCTTGCTACAGAACTAGTAGGTTATTCCCATAGCAACGTGGAAATGCTACAGAAAAAGGTAACGAACAACGAATGCTATAGAAGGATGGTACAACAAAATATATATTTTTCGAAACCCTCACCCTAGAATCAACTGTTTGGTGGAATGCTATAAGGGACGACCAAAGAGTTTCCGTTGAGGTCGTCGCTGCAGCGTATACGCAACGCAGCGCGACTCCTACGCGGGTATGTAAGCATCGATATGTAGGCATAGAATTAGTGTGGCATTGGTGTCTCACCAATGTGCGTACGGTGAATGCGGAAATGTGAATTGTGGGGAAGTTATTACCAAATGTATCATAATAGGACCGACGTGCCGTTATTCTTTTCTTGGCTGCTGAAGAACAAACACTGGTCGCCATCTATCGGAAATTGAACAAGTCCGTGGAAAACCACCGACCGGGAAAATTGCGACAAGGGGCGCTGCTGCTTCGTGATAACACACGTCGCACGTCCCCACACCTCAAATGTCGTTATGCATACGTTACACGAACTCAGGTGGGAGACACTCGAGCGACACCCACACTGTCGTCCTGATCTGCCTCCACGCTTTTATCACGCCTTCGGTCACTTAAAAAGGGCCCTGAATGGCTGACGGTTTCTGTCGGATGAACATGTGCAGCCGACAGTTACGGACTTGTTCACGGAGCAGGATACGATGTTCTACCAAACGGGTATTTTCAACCTAGGGCGTCGGTGGGATGACTGCCTCAATGGCGACGGCTCTTTTGCCCGACCAGAATAGCGACTGTACGGCCTTCAAACTAAAACTCTTTGGTTGCCGCTTATGGAAGAAGAAGCGGAGCTGACCAGGTGCATCTACATGAAGCACATGCGAATCTTGAGGGAAATAATAGGAAGAAGAACTTGAAGCTGGAAGACGAGACAGAGATAAAGTAAAAAATTATGAAGAGACTGTCGACGTAAGGTCCTGCTTGAAAGTAATTACTCACATTTGGAAACTGGACTAAGTTCTAATCACAAGCATTGTATTAAAAAGCGACTGAATCCCCGCAGATTACTTGGTTATAATTATAATTACCTTGAAGAAATGTCATCAGCATCCCCGCAGATTACTTGGTTATAATTATAATTACCTTGAAGAAATGTCATCAGCATTAATTTTTAGCTACATTATCAAATAGATTGTAATGCAATTCTAACATAAAAATTAAGCCTACGTAAAAATTTGTGTGTTATTCGTCGCTGATCCTGGTAAAATCCAGAGCAAGCAAAGAGTTTTAAAAATAAATATAATACAGTATTTACAAACACTGCGCTGCAGTCATGGACTGTGCGGCTGGTCCTGGCGGAGGTTCGAATCCTCCCTCGGGCAGTGGTGTGTGTGTGTTGTCCTTAGGATAATTGAGGTTATGTAGTGTGTAAGCTTAGGGACTGATGACCTTTGCAGTTAAGTCCCATAAGATTTCACACATCAACTATTTTTTTAAAGTTACCTTTTCGTATTTTTCCTTGTCCATAATAATTATTTATATACTTGTGTACAGTTCGTTGGTCCCTATTTAACTTTAATTATATTTTTATTTGTTCCTTATAGGTTATTTTCTTAAACTGTACTCGTATCTACCATTTAGATAAGTCGAGAGAATCATTATCACCACGAAATTGCTACCAAAAAAGACCTTGTGATGTTTAACACGAAAAAGACAAAGTTTTCAAATAATAGTGTCTGTTTTCTAGTACATAAACAAGCAGAAAGCTCTATTTGGCCTGAGAGAATGCGTGTAGTAAAGTATTTGGATCCAGACATGTTTTCATACTAAACATTTAAAACAAAAGAAAACTTCCTTCCTTAGATATAATTTTTTGAAGATTATTTTAGTACCACTTTCAAAAAATGGGTCTGAGCACTATGGGACTTAACATCTGAGGTCATCCGTCCCCGAGAACTTAGAACTACTTAAACCTAACAAACCTAAGGACATCACACACATACATGCCCGAGGCAGGATTCGAACCTCCGGCCGTAGCGGTCACGCGGTTCCAGACTGAAGCGCCTAGAACCGCACGGCCACAACGGCCGGCAGTACCACTTTCTTACACAGCCCAAGTCTATAAACTAATAGTTATATTCAACACTTCTGAATGTCGTCAATAAATAAGTCTTAGAGTCACAAATAAAAATCACAGTAGTATTCAACATTGCGGAATGTGTCCACTTCGAAAAACACATCGTATTCATGCAGTAACTGATAGTCTGTAAGTCTAATGAAACTAGCACATATGATTAAGGAATTTGGATATCACTCTATAGAAATACTTAAACAACGGAAAATCCAGGATGGAATAATGACAATATTATAAAAAGGAAGTTTGTTGTTTGCCGGGCGTGCGTGATGTCCTTAGGTTAGTTAGGTTTAAGTAGTTCGAAGTTCTAAGGGACTGATGACCTTAGAAGTTAAGTCCCATAGTGCTCACAGCCATTTGAACCATTTTTTGAAGTTTGTTACTCGCCATATAGCGGAGGTGTTGAGTTCCAGACAGGCCCCAACAAATAGACTACTAAACACATAAACATTCGGCCAGAAGGCCCTCTTCCCAACTAAACTACATACACACACACACACACACACTCACGCGAACGCAGCTCAGACACACCACTGTGTCTCGATGACACAGTTTGGCACCGGGAGCCAGAGACAGTGGTCATTTGTGTGTGAGGTGCGTCTGAGTGAATGTGTGTATGTGTATGTTATCTGGCTCGGAAGGTGGTCTTCTGACCAAGAGCTTATGTGTAGTAGTCTTTTCGCTGTGCCTGTCTGCGACACATCTCCACTCTATGGTGAGTAGCAATCTTTCCTTTTCATAATACTGTACAAATGCTTAGTTACACAGGGTGCGACGGAAACTGACCTGTTTTAGGTCTCGCCCTACTGTTGAACACGGCCTTAGCTTCTCCGGCAAATCCTGCTGTCCACATACCTCTGAGTCGCCATTTTTGATGCAATCGCCCCGTCACTGTTTGGCCTACGTCAGTCTGTGTAGCGACCTAAAGTACACTCTGATTTGTCGATATACTTCCGTCTTCCGTGTCTTGTGCGTGTGTTTTAATTTACTCTGTGGCATATGTCTTCTAGAAGGACACGCATTGTGTTATCGTTGACAGACAAAATTAAAGTCCTTGAACAATTAGACAAAGGCGCGAGTTTTGAGCAGTTAGACGAGATGTTTCGCGTGGGAGTATAAATAATTTCAGAAAAGTCCCCCATTTTAAACTTTATATATGTCCTTGGGGGTAAATATGGGAGTTCGCCGAGAAAAGATATGAAAACAGCCGAAAACAAAGAGCTTGAAGGAGCCACTGCAGCGAGCAATGGCAATCCCTTTTTCGGGGTTGACTGTTTACAAAAAGCAAAACATTTGACTGAGAAAATCGACAGTTTGTCTTCATTTAAAAACAAGCAATGGCTTGTTACGGAATATCAAGGCAAGGCACAGTACTCGTGAGTTTGATGTAAGTACAGTTATAAACTGTACGGGAAATCATAAATACCTCTTCTGTTAATAGGAATATCGGAAAATCCCTGTGCTTCCTAAAACGTTGAAAACCCTCCCATTTTTTTTACAAGAATCAACCAAAGGCGTGCATGAAATCTACTTTGTTTCGTGATTGGTACGATTCAGTTTTCGAGACTGAAGTAAAAAAAAAAAAAAAAAAACACAAGCGGACAGGGAACGAAGACATTAAGCAGATATTAATTCTGGACAATGCACCCACGCACCCCACAGAAGGCGTTCCTGACGGAGAATATAGACATTAAAAACGCTCTTCCTGCCGCCAAAGGCAACGAGTTTCCTGCAGCCTATGAACGGAATAGTTATCTAAACCTTGAAGCGACATGTCGAGGAAGCGTTTGATATAATTTGGAAATGAAGAAGGCACTGTGTCTCATCACCAAAAATTCAGTTTAAAAGAGTTTCTTAGCTGGTTGCGGAAGCATGAAATTTGGTGAAGACAACCACATTAAAAAGAGCTTGGAAGAAATTGAAAGGCGATTCTACCAAAGATGACGTACCTGAAATGAAGATGAAAAGAAGAAAGAGAAGCGGAAGAGGATTAAATATCACTTGAAGACATAAGAAAGATCCTTTTGAAAATTCCTGGGCGTTTCGCTTGACGTGCTGAGGATACAGGCGAGTGGTTTCTTTGTGATTCTTCAGTACCCTGAACTTCAAACTTTCAGTGGTAATGAAATTATTCAAAGATAAGACAGAAGCTGGTGGCTAGGTGGATCTGAACCAGATGCGGGGCTGTCAGCTGGTGAGGCCTTTGCGTGTCTTGACACTGCGCTGGCGGGCCGGAGTGGCCGTGCGGTTCTAGGCGCTACAGTCTGGAGCCGAGCGACCGCTACGGTCGCAGGTTCGAATCCTGCCTCGGGCATGGATGTGTGTGATGTCCTTAGGTTAGTTAGGTTTAATTAGTTCTAAGTTCTAGGCGACTGATGACCTCAGAAGTTAAGTCGCACAGTGCTCAGAGCCATTTGAACCATTTGACACTGCGCTGAAACAGATGGAGGGGCAGCTTAAGTGTGACAATGTACAGTCGCTCACCGTCAAGCGGATGAAGACGGCTGCCTCAAAACTATTAAAGACAGCAAAACAAATGACTCTGACCGACATTTTCAAGAACTGACATTCTATGTTAGAAAAGTACTGCATAAAATCCGAACAATATTGATTTGTAGTCATTAAATTAATATGGCAGTAATACGTGTGCATAAATGTACATATTTCAAAAAACAATAAAAACACTCGTTTTCCTGATTTACCCTGTTGTTCGGATATCTGATTGTACAGATCGGGCCCGGTCCCGAGACACCCGGATCGTTGTTCTGCTGTACATCTGTACATTGTGGAGCCTTTACAAGGCGTGGCGGGGGGAGGGAGGGCCGGGGGGTCAATTATCACGAAAAATTTCATGATATAAAAACTACCTGAGCACAATAATATTATTTGATAACAGATAGATCAATGTCGACTACTGGATGCCACATGACCGTTAACTCCACCTAGAAGCAAGTAAAAATGTAATTAGTAAAAATGATGTTATTGATCCTAAGTAAGATTTAATTAAGACTCACTATTCACAATACGCACAGGTGCACTTGAAAATTGAAAATAGCGGTGTAAGCCGAAACAGGCAAACTTGTTGCGAAGACATATCTGAATACAAGCAAATAAAGATTACATTGCAATGACTGTAACTGACTTCTTATAAAACCACTTACGATTGTTAATAGGTAAACTATTAGACTTACAGATTCTAATACAATTGACGGACCTTTTCACAATCACATCTGTTTTGGGGATGAGTATGTTTATCCTTGCTATCTGTAAATTATATTGTAATATCATTCTCAAAATACATATTGCAGATTCTGGCAACAATGAAAAGTATATCTAGTCCTGTACTACTGATATTCTTCCTTATGTGCCTCTGATTCAGACTGCTTTCAATCAAGTGGCGTACTGTCGTATGTTCAGAAGTGTTTATTATGTAGGACTGCTTGTCTTTGTAAATGCTATTGCCCGTTTCAGCGAATTTTGTTTCTAAGTTGGAAAAGTTTCCATCTTGGCACTGTTTTGCTTCTAGACATCGGTAGAAAATCTGTGGAGAACTATGTGAGCAAAATCATTCTCTGTTTAGTCTTGACTGGAAACTGCCTGGCACTCAACGCTGTGCAACCACAACCGTTGTCGCAGTTGACAAGCAGCTCTTGTGAAGGACAGAATTCGGCCTGCTTTTTGACAACACCTCAAACAACCGTTTTATCACTTGAAGATAACAGTGCTAACAAGAGATCAAACCTACAGAGTCTCGTACCAACTCAGCCATTACTACAGCCAACAGCAAACCAAGATTCATCGAAAAAGAGTTTTGTTACCAACCTGGTTTATATAACCTCTGACTATTAAGTCAAATAGGTGATTGTCAACCCATTAGTTCGGAACAGTGCCCCGTAAGATCATTTAATCGAAGCCACATAATAATAAAGATGATTAAATAATTACAGTTGTTAGCAGATACCGCTTCACAGTACTTTGAGTATTTTGTCTCATCCAGTAGTACAAAGACAGACGTCCTATTGTTAAAACAAAGCTGCGATTCATATCGCGACTGTTAATACAAGTTCGGGGAATTGCAGTTCACAATATTTTACGAAATCCCTTATGCGATTCCTGCAACTGAAAACACTTGTCATTCCGAAACATTTTTGAACTAAATGACGTTAGTGGAGTGTCCTGCGTATCACGTCAGGATTATACGCTTCGTTCTGTGCAAGCAGTTCAGGTAACAAATGGCTCAGCTGAACAATTATCTTGATTCAGATTAGAAACTAATATGAGACGTGGTAGTTTAGGGAAGTCTCTGCCAATTAGCGAAACAATAGGGGGCCATGCTGCATCCCTCTACGAGCCGTCGCTCCATAGGAGACGTAATGACCCAGTACGAGATACGTCGGTCGCGACGTACTGTACGCCAGCCGAATGCTTATTCTAAACATGTCTACGAGAACAAATGAAGATTGTTGAACTAACCAGCTGATGTTGATCTAAAAATTCCACCACCTGCAATTTCCTGTGTGCTTGTGAATAAAGTCAATTTATACAAAGAGACAATGAAAGTCTGTTGTCGATCGATAAAAAAATGGTTCAAATGGCTCTGAGCACTATGGGACTCAACATCTGTGGTCATAAGTCCCCTAGAACGTAGAACTACTTAAACCTAACTAACCTAAGGACATCACACACATCCATTCCCGAGGCAGGATTCGAACCTGCGACCGTAGTGGTGGCGCGGTTCCAGACTGAAGCGCCTAGAACCGCTCGGCCACTACGGCCGGCTTGTCGATCGATTTTCATACATTCTGTGACAAGAAACATCACTCAGCTGACCGATATGAAACTGCTAAAAATTATTAATGTATAAATACAATAGTATACTGTATTTATACAGTAGTATTCAAAGAACTGTGACTGACACCAGAACAGCAGGGAACTGACATGCATTGAGACTAGAAAATAGTCCATTGATAATGGCTAGGCATTAGCCCAAATCTGGATTTACCAAATAAAACCTGAAAAAAGGACGACTCATTGCTGCGGTCTATCATTTATAAATCAGATCAGAGTCGCTGAGTGCACCCACGTTCTTCATGGAAGGTAACTTGATGAGTGACACTTTTATTCAACGACTATAATTACACTGAAGTCTCCGCAATTTATGATGGTGCCCTGGATATTATAAATAGTGGGACATGGTTCTTAATAGGGTGTGTGATCATCGTGGACGACGAAGCATGCTCTGCAAGGTGTTCCCATTGTGGTCACGTGGTTGGTAAGGTAGAGAGTTCCGTTACTCCACCAGCACAAATAGTCGTTGGTACTTGTAGATGTGCTGCAGTACATCCCGCACCCTGCACATGTTCGGTGGGATATACGTCGGAGGAATGGAAAGACAAGTTCACTTGCGGAATGTTCTCTCGTTCCAAGAGATTCTCTACCTCTGCAATTCAATGCGGTCTGACATAATAATGAAATCAAAGCCCAAGGCACCTCTGAAAAGACGCACGAGGGAAAGGAAGACAGTGTTACAGTGACTTTGATCGATGATTGTACCGTGTTCAACGATCTGAATGTCTCTAAGCCCATGCAACATTAGGTCTCCCACACCATAGCACCTGTACCACCAAAACGATCATGTTCGATAGTGTTCCTAGGTGCTTTATCGTGTTACCACAAATCGGCATATGAGAGTACGTCGGCACCCAGGAACGACGCCGAACATAGTCTGTTGGTCCAGATGTTAGGGTGTGAGGTGGCATAACGGTGCATGGCTGTACCGATATCCAAAATTTTGTATGGGATACACTCAGTGGTCAATGATATTGTGAAACTGTACTTTCCATATGCGTCTTTTCAGGCACGCAATCGGCCCAGACTTCATTTTTATGGATTACAAAGCGCTGCTGCATCGAACTGCGCAGAAAGAGGAGGAGGGGGATGAGCTCTTGGAGAAAGGGGAGATTCGTTAATGGACTGATCTGCCCGGTCCTTCGATTTATATCCCACTGAGCACGGGTGGATACGTAGCATGTCCACACACACCAACAACTGTTCAACAGTTGTTAATCTTGCCTGGGTTGCCTTTTTCTCTGGCAACCTGGAAAGATACTGAAGGTACCTCCAGGTAGACGATGACCACAAGGGCTCCCCCACTCTCAACTTCGACCATTAGCTCCACAGACTGCCCAGCTCTACAGCACACCATGTCCCAGCTGACCCCATCATGGCTGTTGGCCACCAGCCAACACTATTCTGTCCACTTCGCTCTGTGCCTTCAGCTTGGCCTTGGCCTTAGCACCACCCTCTTCCTCCCCTCGCCCCCCCCCCCCCCCACACACACACACAATTGTAACAGACCAAGCCCTCTGCGATCCAGATAATCGATGTCCACAAGGGCTCCCCCACTCTCAGCTTCGACTGTTGGCTCCACAGGCTGCCCAGCTCCACGGCACACCATGTCCCAGCTGACCCCATCATGACTGTTAGCCGCAAACCAAAACTCTTCTGTCCGCTTGGCTCACACACGCATGCACACCCACGGAACATGTCGAGCCCTCTTCAGTGTGTATTACGGAAAATCTGCCAAAGGTTTGCTTGATACCAGTGAACTCCTCTTGGCCAGGCATGCCCTCTTCGCCTTTATCAGTCTGCTTTTTAAGTCCTCTTTGCTTCATCTTTCATGGGTAATTTTTCTCCAGAGTAGATGAACACCTTCACTGCAGTTGATAAGATCCAGAAATCAGTATCTTCTTTCCATTTCACTATACTGCCTCCATGTATATCTAAACTGAGCCTTTGCAGTTCCGTTCTTGGATTTTATAGCTCCCCTTCTACCCTCAAACCTTTAACACTCCAAACTCTGTCTCATAGAATGTTACCTTCTCGTTGGTTATGCCATCTTTTTCTCATGATCATCTTCACCTTGACAGTCCCGTCCTGTAGATCTGAATGGGGAACTAATCTTGAATATGTTGCCAATGAAGAGATCAAAATGACACTTTTACAGTTAAGGCACATGTCCTGTGGATACAGCTAATGTGTCTTGAATACAGTGGTTTCATTGCCTTCGGAATTCTCACACCGCTCATAATTGCTGATTCTTCCGCCTTTTCCGGGCAGTTTCCCCGCCTCACGGTCAAGAGAATGCCTTGAACCTTTGTCCAATACTTCATTCTCTTTGACAAAGCCGTTGGCAGAACCAGGGTGACTTCCTATACTGCAAGTCTGCGGCCACCGTTGCCGGTGATTTTCATTCAAAATTTAAACCGTGCCTATGTTAGAGCTCGGAATCGAGGACGTTTTTATTGATAGCCAAAGGAGCTCACCTTTTTTTTCAACTGTTAATGAAAAATATGTAAATTCATTAAATTATGCCACAAAGATAACAACTAGAAAAATATTACAGTAACAGTAAGCAGATTTTTACATCATAACATCAAGAACCAACATGAAGCGTCATCAGCATGGAGGCCACTACCTCCAGTCAGAATATAAAGCAGAAGAAGGTTGCTATATATGCAAGAAAGAATTGTTTATCAACTACTATTAACAAAAAATGTTCAAATGTGTGTGAAATCTTATGGGACTTAACTGCTAAGATCATCAGACCCTAAGCTTACACACTAGTTAACCAAAATTATCCTAAGGACAAACACACACCCCCATGCCCGAGGGAGGACTCGAACCTCCGCCGGGACCAACCGCACAGTCCATGACTGCAGCGCCTAAGACCGCTCGGCTAATCCCGCGTGGCTATTATTAATAATACTGCTATTAATATACTCATTTATACTAACGTTGCGTTGCTTATGTCTTTACAGCAGCGCAAAATTCCCCTGAGTGTACCGTTACGTGTATGTTGACGAGCTAATCGGCTGCCTGGAACCGGTACAAGAAGAGCTGAATTTTGTGTGCAGCTGAACGCTAGCGGGCCCAGGTCTCAAGGCATGCAGCGGCAGTTCCAGCTTCCGGCTAGGTGACCGATACGACGAGTCCGGTACAATGACTAGCAGCGCCGCCGGTAATGGGGAAAATCCCGAAGCTGGGGATTTGAACAGTTGTTTCTTGCAAAGCCTTTGCGCAGGAGATGCTCCGAGAAATGGTGGAGTGTCAGAGAATGTTAAAAACGGCTAAGTTAACAACTCTTTGACATTCGACAATAACTCACAGTCAAATACTATTGAAAATCTGAATACATCTGTGATCGCAGAAAAATGAGGCGCATCCAGTGACACAACAGTACTCCAATATCGTTAAAACTACAGAAGCTAATATTTCACAGTGAATAAAAATTTTCGCAATGAATCTCTGAATCAACAACTTTTAAATACCCTATGCGAACGGTATCGCAGGTGATAGCGTTGCACGATATATATCAGCCCTGAAAGCCACTCATCTGGATCTATTTTGTATATGGACTTATGATGTCTTTTATATCATTTTTGCTACTCACCTATTTGTCACAACATGATACTCTCCACATTTACCCAGCCAGCCGCTGTGGTCGAGGGGTTCTAGGCGCTTCAGTCCGGAGCCGCGCTGCTGCTACGGTCGCAGGTTCGAATCCTGCCTCGGATGTGGATGTGTGTGATGTCCTTAGGTTAGTTAGGTTTAAGTAGTTCTAAGTCTATGGGGCTGATGACCTCAGATATTAAGTCCCCTAGTGTTTAGAGCCGTTTGAACCATTAACAGCATTCAAAACTAGCAAACCAGTTGTGTCTTTACCTGTGGTTACTCTTCCTTTACATTTTTGGGCTATGCACGGCGCTGTTTAAAAAGAATATCTAGATGTAGTCATAGGGTCGAGCCCACACATCTGCATTCATGCCTCACAGCTAATTTTCTGCAAATTAAAGCCTGTAGCTGCGATCCTACAGTCAAACGGTCAATGCACTGGCTAGAATTCCGAGTTAATAAAATTAACAGAAATACACAAAATAGTTAAGTGGGTAGTGTAATAAAAAGGTTTAAACAATGTATTCAAGAAAGAACATCTCAAACAAACGGGAAGTGGTTCTACGATATTCATTTGAAACACAGACAGAAAATATTATCAAAAGCAGTAAATTTGCGTTGAGAGAATTACAAGAATGGTAGCAAAATCCAAACACTAAATTGTTATCAAAGATAAACAAAAATTAAGCCAATTTCGTGATCACATGGCTCTGAGCACTATGGGACTTAACATCTACGGTCATCAGTCCCCTAGAACTTAGAACTACTTAAACCTAACTAACCTAAGGACAGCACACAACACCCAGCCATCACGAGGCAGAGAAAATCCCTGACCCCGCGTGATCACAATACACGCAAAATTCATCAGCTGAAAACAGTTCAGAGTTCAACATCATGATTCACAAATTAGCACACGCAATAAAAAGAATGGTAACTCTTAATCTGTCTATTCTCAGTTCCATGATACCGGCGGAAGAAGCAGAGTCCTACTCTCGACTACATTCAGGCCTCTTGAAATATACAGTCGGTTCAGAAGTATGACTGCGGTCGTTCACCGCACAGTATCAAACACCACGGCGATGGAGACATCCACATTACTCCAGGCAGGTCTGCCTTCTTCAAGAACTCAACATAAAGTCCAGAATCGCTCGCTTGAGCTCTTCACTCGAAAAGTTCCAGTGACCATTTGACTGTCGTAGAGTTCCACTACTGTTGCCTTTCCATTCCCTGAAAGCCGTCCCCACCAAAAATGCGTCCTAGATATGATTTGACTCATCTTCACCACTTGTAACACGCCCGGGGGTACAAATGGAGAGGGTGCCCTTAAACTGGTTTTGATTCTGACTGTGCGCCCTGTCCACACCACGTAGCTGATAATCCCGCGGCGGTCGTATTGTTCTGCTCCACACTGCTGACCGACCTGCCTGAAATTATGTATCTAAATATGCAAGCAGGAAGGGGAGCCACTCAACGTCAAACACAACACTGTCCTACGTCTGGTATGAGCATCTATGTTCTGAAACGATATGGAAATCACAGTTTGCACTGTTTACACTCTGAGTCACAAGTGTTTGTGCCAACTTCTAGATAATTATCTGTCCACAATATCACTTGGACGAGCGTACGCGTAACCGAACACGACGCGGATGATTGTGGATGCAGAAGCCGAATAATCGAACGAAAGTTCTTACCCTTGCCACGCATACATAATTTCTTTTGGTACCAGTCCTCCTTGACACTAGTAATGATATAACACTGTTCGTAAAGTTAATTTTTCACTTATCAATCATCACTTGTACGAGTGTGCGCGTAACCGTTGCGGCGCGGCTGATTGTTGATGATGTGGAAATGCTATGACCGAACGCACGTTGTCACGCTCGCTACAAGACACTGGCACTTGGTTACATTCTTTTATGGTAACTAATTTTTACTGTTTCACATGAGTTCATTCTGAGAGGCCGAACACGGAGCGGATGATTGATGTACAGTGCTACACGCAACGAGAGGATACACAAATACGTTATCGGCGGCATTGCTCATTTTTAATTACGTACTTCATTACGCACTTTCCTCTGAATCACTTCCATATTTCGTCACTTTACTATAATAGCACTTGTAGCAACACTTGAACATCCATAGTAACATTGCTTCTCACATGTAGAGCTACCCACAACACAACATAACAGTTCCGTGTCCCGTGCTCGACTCTGCAAACGCACTGCCCGCAACGATACTCCGCAACTAAGCCAGTGATATGACAATATGCTTACACACCTTCCCAACTAAACTAATACACTACAACAACATTTAAACAAAGAAATGTTCTTTCACACTCAGATAATTTACAGTAATTATGAATAGAAGTTAGTTCATAAATAAATAATAAGCCAGCACTCTTTTGGTTTCTCATTTCAAGTGTGGTTCCGCTAAGACATGCAACTAACCACTTTTAAATTAGCACAATCTCTTAAGAGCACTTACTTCATTTAAATAAAGTTACTGGAAAAATGGAGAACTGTTCATTAAATAACTACACAAGTATGAAAATATCAAGTACTGATTATGCGTTTATTTGCTGAGTAAATTTGGAGAACACTATGTTCTAAACAAATATTTGCATTATGAAAACGATATAACAGACGCCGTAAATCAATAAATGAAATAGATACATCTACGTATCTTTCGGGGATGATAGCAGTATTGCAATGCTGTCATCTGAGATTCCTTTTGCTGAAATCGCATGAATCGATTAAAATTTGTTAATTCAGAGGTTCATTGTGAAAATGTTTATTCATTGAAATATAAGCTTCTGTTGTTTTAAATATAATATTGATGCGTCCTTGGCTGTACCTTGTTTTTCTGGGATCAACAATGTAGTCAGATTCGCACTTACACGAAATTGTGATTTATGTCGAATCTCAAAGAGTTGTAACGTAGCCACCTTTAAGATTGTTTTTAACTCCACCATTTCTTGCAGCATTGCCTGTTCTCGGAAGCGACGGTCCGTCGTGCTGTGATTAACCCACATCCCATGACGCTGTTAGTCTTTGTACCTGGCCGGAAGCCAGAACTGCCCCGACGCATCCTTAAAACAGGGCCCGCTTGCGTTTAGCTGTGCAAAATAAAATAAAAATAAATAAAAAATAATGCATCTTACCTCGCAGCAATTTTAGAGCCACCGATTAGCACGCCTACTTACGAGTTACCTTACAACTGTCGTCTACATCAATTACAGCCGTTAAAATGCAACCCTTGTTATTAAATTGGTGTTGTCGTGGTCTTCAGTCCAAACACTGGTTTGATGCAGCTCTCCATGCTACTCTAACCTGTGCAAGCCTCTTCATTTCCGAGTAACTACTGCAGCCTACATCCTTCTAAATCTGCTTAGTGTATGCAGTTCTTGGTCTCCCTCTACCATTTTTACCCCCCTGCTTCCCTCCAATACTAAACTGGTAATCCCTTGATGCCTCAGAATGTGTCCTACCAACCGATCCCTCCTTTTAGTCACGTAGTACCACTAATATCGCCCCCCCCCCTCCCACAACCAATTCTACATAGTACCTCCTCATTAGTTATGTGATCCACCCATCTATTCTTCAGCATTCTTCTGCAGCACCACAATTCAGAAGCTTCTATTCTCTTCTCATCTCAACTGTTTATCGTCCGTGTTTCACTTCCATACGTGGCTACACTCCATAAAAATATTCTCAGGAAGGACTTCCTAACACTTAAATTTATATCCAATGTCAACAAATTTCTCTTCTTCAGAAAAGTTTTTCTTTCCATTTTATATCCTTCCTCCTTCGACCATCATCAGTTAAATTGCTTAGCAAATAGCAAAACTCATCTACTACTATAAGAGTCTCATTTCCTAATCTTACTCCCTTAGCATCACCTCATTTAATTCGACTACATTCCATTATCCTCGTTTTGCTTTTGTTGGTGTTCGCCTTATTTCCTCCTTTCAAGATAATGTTCATTCCATTCAGCTGTTCTCCCAAATACTTTTGTGTCTCTGACATAATTACTATGTCATTGGCAAACCTCAAAGTTTTTATTTCTTCTCCCTGTACTTTAACTCCTACTCCATTTTTTTTCCTTTACTGCTTGCTCAATATACAGATCCAATAAGTGTGGGAATATGCTACAACCCTGTCTCACTCCATTCTCAACCACTGCTTCCCTTTCGTGCACCTCGACTCTTATAACTGTCATCTGGTTTCTGTACAAATTGTAAACAGGATTTCGCTGTCTATATTGTACCCCCTTTACATCTGAAAGATAGTATTCCAGTCAACATTGTCTCTAAGTCCACAAATACTATAAACGTAGGTTTGCTTTCGTTAACCTATCTTCTATGAGAATTCATAGGGTCACTATAGCCTCTCGTGTTCCTAAATTTCTCTGGAATCCAAACTGATCTTCCCGAAGATCGGCTTCTACCAGTTTTTCCATTCATCTGTAAAGAATTCGCGTTAGTATTTTGCAGCCGTGACTTATTAAACTGATAGTGCGGTAATTTTCGTACCTGACAACGCCTGTTTTCTTTGGAATTGGGGTTATTATAGTCTTCTTGAAATCTGAGGATATTTCGCCAGTCTCATATATCTTGCTCACCAGATGGAAGAGTTTTGTCACCGATGGCTCTCCCAAGGCTGTCAGTAGTTCTAATGGAATGTTGTCTACTCCCGGGGCCTTGTTTCGACTTTGGTCTTTCAGTACTCCGTTAAATTCTTCACGCAGTATCATATCTCCTTTCTCATCTTCTTCTACGTCCTCTTCCTTTTCGAAAATATTGTCCACAAGTACATCTCAGTTGTATAGACCCTCTATGTGTTCCTTCCACTTTTCTGCTTTCCTTCTTTACTTACCACTAGTTTTCCATCTAAGCTCTTGATATCCTTACAGGTGGTTCTCCTTTCTGCAAAGGTCTCTTTAATTTTCCTCTAAGCAGTGACACATGCTTCTGCATCCTTACGCTTGTCCTCTAGCTGTCCCTCCTTAGACATTTTGCACTTCCTGACGATCTCATTTTTTTGGACGTTTGTATTCCCTTTCGCTTTGCCTCATTTAGTGCATTTTTATATTTTCTCCTTTCCTCGATTAAATTCGGTATCCATGTGTTATCCAAGGATTTCTACTAGCCCTCGCCTTTTTACCTACTTGATCCTCTGCTGCCTTCACTATTTCATCTCTCAAAGCTACTTATTCTTCTTCTATTGTATTTCTTCCCCTGTTCTTGTCCTTCTCAAACCCTTCTCTTGATCTTTCAGTTTATCCACGTCCTTAAATTTCTGCGTTTTTACTATTTCTTCAGTTTTAATCTGCAGTTCATAACCAACAATTTGTGGGCAGAGTTCACATCTGCCCCTGGAAATGTCTTACAATTAAAAATCTGGTTCATAAATCTCTTACCATTATATAATCAATCTGAAACCTTCCAGTGTCTCCAGGCCTCTTCCCCGTGTACGGTTTCTCACATGATTCTTAAACCAAGTGTTAGCTATGATTAAGTTATGCTCTGTGCAAAATTCTACCAGGTGGCTTCCTCTTTCATTCCTTACCCCCATTCCATATTTACCTACTAGTTTTCCTTCTCTTCCTTTTCCTACTATCAAATTCCAGTTCCCCGTGATTATTAAATTTTCGTCTCCCTTCACTATCTGAATAATTTCCTTTATCTCATCATACATTTATTCAATATCTTCATCAACTGCAGAGCTAGTTGGCATATAAACTTGTAATACTGTGGTATGCCTGTGCTTCGTATCTAACTTGGCTACAATAATGCGTTCACTATGCCGCTCTCCTATTGTTTTATTCATTATTAAACCTACTCCTGCATTACCCCTATTAGATTTTCTATTTATAACCCTGTACTCACCTGACCAAGAGTCTTTTGCCTCCTGCCACCGAACTTCACTAATTCCCACTATATTTAACTTTAATCTACACTTTCCCCTTTCAAAATTTTCTAACCTACCTGCCCAATTAAGGGATCTGGCATTCCACACACCGATCCGTAGATCACCAGTTTTGTTTCTCCTGGTAACGACGTCCACCTGAGTAGTCCCCACCTGGAGATCTGAATGGGAGATTATTTTACCTCTGAAATATTTTACCCAAGAGGGCGCCATCATCATTTAACCACACAGTAAAACTGCATGACCTTGGAAATAATTACGGCTTTCAGCCGTTCGCAATACCAGCACAGCAAGGCCGTTTTGGTTAGTGTTACAAGGCCATATCAGTCAATCATCCACACTGTTGCCCCTACAACTAGTGGAAAGGCTGCTGCCCCTCTTCAGGAACCAAACGTTTGTCTGGCCTCTCAACAGATACCCCTCTGTTGTGGTTGCACCTACGTTACGGCCATCTGCATGACTGGGGCACACAATCCTCTCCACTAACGGCAAGGTCCATGGTTCAGGGGGAGGGGGGGGGGGAGGGCGAGGTTACTAAATGAATTATTTATATTCCATTTTGTATTTCTAAGTAATTTATTAACTCTCAATTCTAGCCAATACACACACTATTTCACTGCAGGATTACAGCTATACCTTATCATTTGCAGCGAGTTAGCTTTGGGGCATGAAAGCAGACATTTATGGCTCGAGCCTGTTACTAAACTGAGCTAATCTTTTTTAAACAGAGCCGTGCATAGCCCAAGTAACTAACGCATGAGCAATATCAGGCAAAGTCCCAACTGATTTGGGGTGCTGTTTAGAAGAGCATGGACACAGCAGTTACCCTTAGGTACCATTGCGATTGAGGTTTTTCTCGTCCGTGATATGAGTCTAATTCCTATAGAATTGGAGCTGTAATTCTAACATGTTACAATATTCTGTCATACAGGTCCCAAATGTATTCCGTGATAGGCAGTTTGCGTGGGGGCTCTGGGAGTAATATTTTGCAGCAGTTGCGTGCATCAGAATCAATAGCAAAGTCAAAGTGTGAGAAAGTTCACTGCGGAACTTCAAGAAAGAAGAAGAAGACATCGTAGAGGTGTCTTTGAGTCTGTAGCGGCTAGTAGCAACGGACTCCTCAATGGTTGCGTAGCAGCAGTGGTGGCGGCTGTGGTAACAAGGGCCACCGGTGGTCACTTCACATTCATCAGCATCGACACTTCCGGCAGCTGCAGTGGTGGCGGCTGTGGTAACAAGGGCCACCGGTGGTCACTTCACATTCATCAGCATCGACACTTCCGGCAGCAGCAGTGGTGGCGGCTGTGGTAACAAGGGCCACCGGTGGTCACTTCACATTCATCAGCATCGACACTTCCGGCAGCAGCAGTGGTGGCGGCTGTGGTAACAAGGGCCACTGGTGGTCACTTCACATTCATCAGCATCGACACTTCCGGCAGCAGCAGTGGTGGCGGCTGTGGTAACAAGGGCCACCGGTGGTCACTTCACATTCATCAGCATCGACACTTCCGGCAGCAGCAGTGGTGGCGGCTGTGGTAACAAGGGCCACCGGTGGTCACTTCGCATTCATCAGCATCGACACTTCCGGCAGCAGCAGTGGTGGCGGCTGTGGTAACAAGGGCCACCGGTGGTCACTTCACATTCATCAGCATCGACACTTCCGGCAGCAGCAGTACAGCAGAAGCAGCCAGCATCACTGATAAACACTTGCGTCAATAGTGTTAAATGTGTGATCCTGCAGCAACATCGTCAGTTATGGAGCTTCGAACAACTAAGCAATCACCCAGCGTATGTGGTTAAGTAATACCAACGGGCCCCATTTATTCTGTACCTCAACTTAGGATGTTAATAGAGATGATATTAGGAGAGAAATAGTCTGGGATCAGAGAAAGGAGATTCAATTGTCTCTACGTTACGAGAGTTAGCCGAAGCAGGTCATACTTTTGAATTCTCGTATATGTAGGTGCATTTAGATTGTTTTTTCAGAATTGATTATTGCGATCTACTATGACGCAGTGGAACAATACTTTGACTTCAAATATTACGTTATTTAGAATTCAGATAGAGGACTTGCATATATTAGACAGAAGTGACTTTTAATTAGATAACCCGAAGTTAACATTATTTAGGAAGTGAACACAGATAGACAATTTCATTCCTAATAACTAATGGACTATGGAACTGGGCGATAGTAAGAAGCATTTAATTTATAATTCCCCCCAACACCTGGGAAAGCTTCTTCCTTATGGCACTGTTAGGAAGTGATTAATATCGTGTAATAAACCAGCATATCGTGTCAGTTCACGCATTTGTCATTCAAGTTTTACAATATTATTTATAGAAATAATGTGCTGCGATATTATTTGACTGAAGCACTCGGTGCTTTTGTAGAAACTCCTTGACGTTAGGAATTAATAACACTGTTACGACTGATTATAAATTTGAGATTACAACCAGCCTATAGGGAATTTGGTGTCGCTGGAACTAATTTGAACTTATCATTAACATTTAAATAGAAACTGAAAAACCAACGATTATAAACGATTTAATTACGACATTTGGTGAAGTAAATATCTCGCACAAGTCGCGAGTTCAGATCATCAATGTTCTGTTTGTAACGTCGATACCGGTACGTAAGAAATAACAATCTCATTGCTCTACCGCTGAGTGTTAGCGAAGACCGAAGATCCGAAGGACGTTACATGGTGAGTAGATTTGCCTATCAAAATGTACGGTATGCAGTGCTAAAAGGCATGACACTCGATTCGAAGGTATTAATACACCGAACCCAAATCCTGTATGTCAATGAGCAAAAGGTGAAAAAAGTTGCTGGAAGACACTTTAGTTTGGTATGGAATCGGGTCGAACAGCCACATCCCGCGTACAACGAAAGGCTTTTAACAGGGATGTGGTGACGCCTGGCGAGGGAGACAACGAACGCACAAGGCGATACATCGAAATTATCAAGCAACGGCCCAGCACTGCCTGCGACGGAGACATTCTTTAGAAAATTGCGTTAGGGAACTTCCAGATGGATACAAACAGACCTCAGACACAAAAGAGAGTCTCACTTACTGATCACATGAAAGGTCCGTGGTGCTCTCGTGATGTACGCGTGTAACTTTAAGGCGTCAGGAGCAACCACAAAATTTCCGATTGGCTGAAGTAAACTCGGAAAGAGTAGAAGTGGCTAGATTACGGCGCAGTTTGAAGGTACGTCCTTTGCGATTGATGGGGGTAGTTTCCACGAGATGAAAGGAATGCTACCATTGGTCTGAAAAGGGCATGATGCGAAGCATGAAAGGACACAGGTGGAGGGACAGTTTTGGCTACGATAGACAGAATACCGAAAACTTCGTGAACTCTCTTCTGAACAAGTCCCAAGTGTAGAACAGAGCGCTTCACGCACAACGACAAAAGCCGGCCGCGGTGGTCTCGCGGTTCTAGGCGCGCAGTCCGGAACCGTGCGACTGCTACGGTCGCAGGTTCGAATCCTGCCTCGGGCATAGATGTGTGTGATGTCCTTAGGTTAGTTAGGTTTAAGTAGTTCTAAGTTCTAGGGGACTGATAACCACAGCAGTTGAGTCCCATAGTGCTCAGAGCCATTTGAACCATTTTGAACAAAGACAAAAGAGGAATTTTGTGTGAACATTGCTTTCACTTTGGCTGACATCTACCTAGAAATTAGCTTGAGTTGTTGAGATCCGATAGCGGAGAAACAAAACAGCCACACAGTTAATTCTTCTTGCGAGAACTGAGAGGGCGTTGAAGTATAAACGCTGCTCCATCTATGCACGTGTATATCGACATATTTTCCAGACAAGGGATGAGTGCATGTTTTCTCGCATAACGGGAAACGTATGAGTTTCAGCTGATAAAATCAGTAAAGATTTTGATTAATTTTTTTCTAGGATTTTCAGAGGGCGAGAGCAGCCATGCAGCCAACAAGACGTTGCAGCTAAAGGTGAATGCCGCTGGCAGAGGCGTCAAATTATTAGATCACCAATTTGCATCCACTGTCAACAAGAGCAACATTGAGTAATCTTTTGCATACCCCGTCTCAAAAACTGAGCATCATCCGTAGACTTGATTGTCGTCCTAAATAGTACTGAACTTAAAACCCGGAATTGTATGATTTGACGTAACATTGACCAACTCAGACAGAGCTTCACTATCTAGGTGTAAGAAAAAACTTGTAGAGAATCTTCTATTTAAATTTGACATTGTTGTGTTCACTGTTATCTCAGCTAAGCAGGACGTAATACGTTCTTGACAAATATCCTGAAATTGTCATGTCAGAATCTGTGTAAACCATTGTGCCTCATTGATAACAACACAGAAATTAAACCAGTTTTGTACAGCTAAACACTGATGTGCTCTGTCGTAGAATAATTGTCTACTCCTACCTACAGTAATTTATTCTAGTGACGCTAACGCACGCACAGGGTATTTTTGCTGATGTCTGACGAATGTGAAAAGGAGGGGAGTGTCAGAAAGTGTAGCAGAAAACGTAAGAGCTGAAGTGAAGATAATTAGATCCGATATAGAAGGGATGACAGATCAAAATTAGAAGCTATAATTACAGATGTCTGATAGAGTGGTAGAGTGTGAAAAAGAGACGGTGAAGCCGACCGTTGTGGCCGAGCGGCTCTAGGCGCTTCAGTCTGGAACCGCGCGACCGCTACGGCCGCAGGTTCGAATCCTGCCTCTGGCATGAATATGTGTGATGTCCTTAGGTTAGTCAGGTTTAAGTAGTTGTAAGTTCTACGGGACTGATGACCTCAGATGTTAAGTCCCATAGTGCTCACAGCCATTTGAACCATTCTGAGACGGTGAAAAATAGACAAAAATTGCAAACAGAGATTAATATCGAAGCTTTGCAGCGTGAACAGCAGTTTCAAGATGTACGGGCAGAATGAAAAGCTATAGCAGTGAATCAGGCTCCTAATGTGATGGGTGTTCCATGAGGTAATTCGGGAACGACAAAGTGTTTTGGAGACGATGGGAAATACTACCCAGTTCATTTTATTGCTGCACGCAGAGATGGTTTTGTGAGAGGAATGTCGAAAGAGCCAAAAATAAAGTTCGCTAAAAGACGTTTCGAAGGCAATGCATGATCATGGCCAAATTTATTAAGTGCTTTATTCACTATGTAAGAAGTGTATGACGATTGTTTACTGAAAAAATTCTGGAGTGAAGCGAAGCAAACGCGACTTCAGAATGCGTTCCTAAACGGATCAAGTTTTAGACATGGAAGCGGCTCGATGCGGGTTTTTTGTATGCATCAGCTCTCTCAGTTGACGCATATAAATCGTCCGTTGGGAGTGTTGACCGAAATCACGACGCTCAAGAGAGGCTTACCGCAATATTTACGATAGGATCTTGTTCACAGACCAACAAATTCAATTGATGAGTTCTTAGATTTTATCGACAAGTTTGAACAGGCGTTAAAATTCAAGCCACATAGTGGAAACAGTATACAGGGAAATGGGTTCGAGAGTAGCAACTACAGTAATATCCACAATAAATATAATAATCACGACAGAAATAATTTTCAAAGGGGAAATGGAAACGGAACTTTCATAATAGAAATCAAAACCGGAAACGAAGATCTCAGAGGCAGCTACCTTACGATATGCAACGCCAGAATACGACGTCAAAAACAGGAGAACGCCGCATATCAGTTCCGGAGGTAGCGAAATAAATTGACGTTGAAAACGACACGTTATTTTAAAAACTCTGTGGGTGTCAAAAATTCGGCATATAAGCCACAAATGAAAATTATGAGAAATAAAAATAAGATGTGGAATAATTTTAAGCAACGCAACCATAAAGAGGGCGGAAGAAATATTGAAAATATATCGAGAGATTCGACAATGATTGTAAGGATATTAATAAATTATATAGTGATAGGGAAGTGAATAATGGAATGAATGTATGTATGTTGAAAAATTTTGTGACCAGAAGAGAGGGAGAAGTAGATCTGAATTTGATGGAGATGGAATGTATGACGAATTCTAATGAGACACTAGTCAGTAGCAACAATTGTATAAATGTAGATAAAAGTAATGAAGACGATTTTGTATTGGAGAAATCAGGTGAAGCTATCAGTGAAGGTGATGCAGCAATAGTTTCGTCAGCTGGTGATTAATTTTGTTATGTTGTAGCGGATGTTGGTGATTTGTTAAAGGGAAGTAGAAGAGATGTTTTAAGTGCTGAAGTTGCGAAGGGTGAAGCTTCTGATTTATATATTGCCGAGGAAGGACTTCCAGTGGGCCATGGGCCAAAACGTGTGGATGGCGCCCTGGCACCCAAAAGTAATAACTCAAAAACAATTTGATGACTGAAGGGCTGGATAGCAAATTCTTAAGAATGAGCTAAACTTCTCCAAGAGATACTAAAATATTATTTTAAAAAAAAGACAAAATAGAAAATTTCACTATTAAGAGACAACATCTAATTAAAAATTATTAAGACCAATTGCGTTCACGTCTGAAGGCCTTATTGACAAGGAATTCAAATTATTTGTCGGCTGAAGGCCCCAAGAGTAATAGCTCAAAAAACAGTTGGACGATGGAATAACCGAGGCAAGGCCGAACTGGCAGAAAGCATTGCATCTTCAGAATCCGGTGTTTAGAACATCCAGAAGCAGAAGGAACCACTGCGACCAAGGTAGTCCAAAAGAAACAAAAGTCTGAACCACAATCAAGGAGGCTGTCGAATTACACGCCTCACAGGACAGCAGCGGCAAGCCGAAGAAAGGTACACTGCCCTGAATATACGCTAACCTCCAGGGCAGGTAACTGGGGCGTTAGCGGCCACTAGGCAGAAAAATACCACTGGTTGAACTTCACCAATAATAAAACAAGGAATTCAGTGATTAATAATAAGAAGTGGAGGACATCTAATTAATTTCGCCCACTCCAAACTCTCCACTCGTTGCTCTTCATCTCAGCGACCCTGCGAGCAGCAATGCGCGAACAAACAGCGTGATCTCAAAACAGTGGAGGTTTCACTACTGGGTTAATGTTCACTCAACTCAAACGTCCTGGGTCCGGAGCACAATGTGGTAACGGCCCTCGCAACCACAGCCCCTCGATCCGGCAGTACCTGTGTGCCGCCAGCGGTCCTGGGATGTCCTTGCGCTGCTGGACCTTACTACTACTGCTCTGCCCCAACCGAACTCCCCGACACACTGCGACTCGGAGAAACTTGACATCCGTCCAAAAATAGTACCACCGTACTAGATATAAAAAAAAATGGCTCTGAGCACTATGCGACTTAACTGCTGAGGTCATCAGTCCCCTAGAACTTAGAACTACTTAAACCTAACTAACCGAAGGACATCACACACATCCATGCCCGAGGCAAGATTCGAACCTGCGACCGGAGCGGTCGCGCGGTTCCAGACTGTAGCGCCCAGAACCGCTCGGCCACACCGGCCGGCCACTAGATATCGATAACAGCTGCTGCTGCCACTCGCTGACAAACAATGCTAGCAAACGTAGTGGCGCCAGTAAACACAAGAAGAAAGCGAGACGCCACTATCCCTATTACATGATGCCAACCTACCAACAGCACCAGAGCGAGCCGCAACATGGCTCATACCTGTATAGCTGTAAAGCTGTGAAACATTTTTCGCGTATGTGGTAAATAGCAAGGAAAAACGGCATTGATTATCGCGCAAGTTGAAATCGAAAGTAAATGAGCCTCCAACGCTTCAAACGTAAATTGATGGCATTTGTACCAGTTCATATAGCATTACCCCTAGTGAACAATGGGAAGGTGAAATGTCTTGCCAGCTGGTATGGCCGAGCAGTTCTAGGCGCTTTAGTCTGGAACCACGCGACCGTTACGGTCGTAGTTTGAATGCTGCCTCGGGCATGGATGTGTGTGATGTCCTTAGGTTAGTTAGGTTTAAGCAATTCTAGGGGACTGATGACCTCAGATGTCAAGTCCCATAGTGCTCAGAGCCATTAACGAAATGTCTTACATCCCCAATAAATTTTAAAATTCAAATTTTTTATTTTAAATATAATTATAAATTTGTTGTATGAATGTCCGTTTTTAAAATTAACAATATTTTTCGTTTTAGTTTGTACTTCCACGTTTTATTTAATAGCAAACTGATTTCGTGCATTTTATTGTAATTTTTTGAGCTTCAGAATTCGCCACTTGCTTCTTAAAACACTTTAAAGCCAGACATCACTTTCTATTTATCTTATTTTCTGAGCAGTTGGCTGCAGTATTGGTATAGAACTGAATTTGCTTCAGTACCGCTAGAAATCTGTATATATCTGAGCTGCAAGAGTATAAATGGCTATCGTATTTCCTGCTTTAACTTTCGCAAGCGTTGATGGTTGTCTGTGTATTGCAACTTAGGTCTGCCCTCATGGATGGAGGAAGGAGAGCGTTTGAGTCCGTTTAAGTATCTACCAAGTAGTCGCAAAATGTTCGTAGTTTTTCAAATACAGGCATCACTGACATTAAGTCCTCAACGAAACGGTCGCCAGGCAAATCAGTCTCCAACACTGACAAACCAAATGATTTCTTCAGGTGTGAAAACAGTTTTAACGTAGATAAATTCAGATCTAGATTATCAAACTTACCGGGAACTATCGAAATACATGTTGATACAATGAAGTTTTCTTTTGGCTGGCAAAAACCTTGTGAAATACTTAAACGTTCCTTTAACATATGTTGTGACATAGATTGTTTTGACCTTTTTAAGCTTCGCAAACCAATATAATATTTTTGTCAGCATCATTATGTAACAACAAACCCGTCCAATCTGTAGTTTTCATATTTCGTATGTTCAGAAGAACATGAACTTTCTCAATACTAATACGTGACTTCGGCAGAATTTTCCTCTTAGCTCTGTAAATGGGTTTTCTTAAGGTGTCGCCTTCTTCAATGGTTCCTCCTTCCATGTGCTCTCTCTTCAGTTGATTACATAAATTAGTTTTGATGATTTCTAACATAATACTTCTGTAACTTTCCCCTTCAGATCGCAGACCATATTCTGCCTCTGAACTTTGTAAACAGCTGTGGCCGTCTTGACTCTCGTGCAAATTTGTGCTTTCAGAAGAGGCAGTTTTAACAAAGCTTTTTCAGCTCTTAAAATTGCGTTTCCATGGTGCCACACTACCTTATAACGATTTTAGAATTCGAAAGCGTAATCTTTTTGAAGTAACATTTTCCATCCCATTCTACTCACTGTAATTGCAGTAATGTTAGAGAACATGTTCATTACAAAATTATCTACCGTAGACTCAAACATGGGAGGCTGACAAAGCCGGTGGCTAATACCTGCTGGTAATGGGGTAACATTCACAAGGTAGACCTAAGCAAGGGATAAACTTCAATTTTGATCGGCTTTGAATACGTTGCAGCATAGAGCGAAGCATTTTTTATATGTGCCCATAGAGTAGTTAAGAGCGCGAAGCAACCCCTTTAAAGAAACTGAGTTTAATATTCCGAATGAATACCGTCAAAGCCGTAACGGATTAGAAAAAAAAATCAAATAAAAATTTAGCGGCTATAAGGTATGTAACGAGGTTGAACCCAAATTTGTCGAAAAAGTCATTTTTTTGGAAATCGTCTGCCCCAGGCTATTGTATATTTCATTTCGACATGTGACCAATAGCAAAATGTATAGCATCGTTAATACCATATTCAGTCATATATGATGAAGTGCTATTCCAAAGGCGCATTTCACAGAAATAAGCTAGAAATAACTCTGTATCGCTGTATGCACGCCCCATACATGTCTGCTTCAATATCAACCGTCACGTCAGTTTGTTTATTCAGTCTGTATGCTGAATGGGAGGGATTTCGAAAAAATTACTTTTTCGGCAATTGTGGGTGCGTCGCTGTTACGAACATTAAAAAACTTGGAACTTTTGTTTGAAGTTTTTTTATATATTTCACCGTTTGAGTGGGATACTTTCAGAAATATTAAACTCAATTTTTTTGAAGGGGACGTTTGATCTCTTTACAAGTCGTATGGCCACATTTTTTAAAAAAATATGTACCTTTTATTTTGTTCTACACTACGACATATTCAAAGCCGATAAAAGTCGAAGTGTATATCTTGGGTAGATATAATGGTCAGTTCACAACGCCTGAGGCGAACATGGCGACATTTAGACGTCACGTGCTGTAACAAAGACGGAACGAGCACTCTATCGTCTTCAGTAACTTAGGGAACGCCATAACGGACTCCGTAGTTCTTATTACACGCTCGTATTTGGTGGGTTTTATTTTATAACGTACTTCCATATGCCGCTTCAAAGTACTAGCACGTTGAGGATTTCTCGAAAGTAAGTACGTAATGGCAAAAATGTTTGGAATAAAATTACTAAAAATGCCGTGCTGGTGATAAAATAATTTTTATTTGTAGTTGATTTTGTATTATAACTTGTGTCTTATGAAACTATGCTGTCCCAAAGTAACGGCGCCTTGGAGATTTATCAGAAACGCGTCGTTCTTGGTAGCATTTGTCACAAGGGAATGTTAGTAGTACCCCTTTCCACTACTTGTCATTTCCCCTCCCGTTCCAACAACTTTACATTGAGCGAAGGAGCATTTGTAGAGTGCTACGTCCTCTTACTTCTTGAAGGACTGGCCAAGGAAGCAGACATTTTGCAGGTACCTCATTAAGAAAGTCGAAGTGGTGCGGCATTATCTTATAAAATACTTTGGTATAATACCAAAATAACCAAAGTTTCGGCTTTATAACTGTGACCTGCTTCAGAACTTAGTTTTGGAGGTTGTAGTTTGTACATTAAATGTATTCGCAATTGTGAATATAGACAACTATAAGCTGTACAACGGAATGACGACAATGAAAATTTGTTCCGAACCGGAACTCGAACCCGGTTTACGCGCCTATTGCAAGCGGTCGCCTTACCGTTGGCTGTCTGATCACGACTCAGAGCCACATCAAAACTTCCATATATCGCCAACCATGCGTCTTCAATCTGTACCGGTACATCCATTATGTATATTCCCATACAGGCAAGACATTTTACTGGAAAGTCGCTCGCCGGCCGGTGTGGCCGAGCGGTTCTAGGCGCTTCAGTCTGGAAACGCGCAACCACTACGGTCGCAGGTTCGAATCCTGCCTCGGGCATGGATGTGTGTGATGTCCTTAGGTTAGTTAGGTTTAAGTAGTTCTAAGTTCTAGGGGACTGATGACCTCAGATGTTAAGTCCCATAGTGCTCAGAGCCATTTTTTGAAAGTCGCTCGCCCTGAGTCGGGGATAAATACGATGCTGCAGTGCCTGTTTTATTCCTAAATACGATGTAATTTTCCTTTGGACATAGGCACTGCAATATGGCATTATAGTTTGTAGTTGGTAAGATCTAGGTCTCGATCATTGGATAATATAGTTGGTTACTAGTTTCACGTCTTCTCTTATAAAAAAAACTATTATAGCTGTTGTTGACCTTTCTTTCGTTAATTGTTGCTTTTATAAAAATATATGGGAAGAGTGACGTGAAATTCTTTTAACAATGCTGTGCTTTTAATTGCTTTATCATCGTTACCCTTTTTAGCAAAATAAAATGATGGAAGTATTATTGTTCTGAATCTGACCTACAATTTAAAGAACGATTTTTTTAGTAACTGCAACTCATGCTAAGTATCAATATATCTTTCCTACTTCGTAATTATTCAAAGTTGAAATTAATGTCCTATGATCACTGATGTTACAGTTCGTACGATCGTTCACAAATACAAGTTTGCAGTGGATTTTATTTCTTACTAAAATGCTATTTCATACCACGGCTAGCCCAAGAACATGAGACTCTCATTAAAGAAAATTACGTATTCACTATAAAATTTAGCCAGATCAGAACGGAGCACAGCAAGTTTCCTATCAGATTCTTTAGGTACATAAAATTATTTGCGCTGAAAATTATATCCTATCAGCAGCCCGCGTCAACCTGCAACACATCATAAAATCTGCTGATCTTCACTGCCAGCCTGGGAGCTAAAAGAAATAATATTATTTTTTACTATTATTTTACCGCTTCCTTGCGGTATACTCGACTATATTGTAAGTCGTTTAAATACTCCGCGGCAGCGGCTCTTCTTTCTCCACACAGCTCAGCTCCACAGATAATATTTTTATATGGCTGAAAAATATCTTAACAGGATGGGATAATAGGCAGGCACACTTTAACATTTAAGTAATACAAGTTTTCATTTAAACAACTCTATTTAAACATTTAAATATCTTAATAATTACAGACCTGTGTACATTCACGCGCAATGGCGTCCAATTCACAATCTCGACAAAAGAATGCTACCTTCGCGCTCTCTACGACAATAACAGGAGATCTTGATCTCGCAGCTTCCAGATTAAGAAGACAAAGACATTGTATTACATCATGCCTTATATACAAATTCAGTTGGTGATCTCTGTACAACATTTATCTTCTGTGTCGGTCTTATTACTCGCCGACACAGACGTTCTCAAAAATAAAAAAAATAAAGAAAATAATACATAATTTTACATAATGACACAATATGACACATCTAATATTTTAATTATTACATAATATATTGTCTTTGTTTATTACAAGACGTTACACTGCCCCCTGGCAGCATTTGACTAACGATGAAAATGTTCGGCAATATGCTGCCACTAACGTCTGTCTTGTTTATGTTTTATTACTTTGGTTGGAACATTCACTTTACACTACTCAGTTCTTTTACACTGTAGGTTTAATTACACTTCGTATACTGTTCTTACACTTTGCGAGGTGACCGTCAACCTAGTCCCAGGGTCATTACATTTATTTGGCTCCCCCATTCGGGCTACGTGCGATCAGAAAACCTGGGAAAACTGCGCCGGAGCCATGGTCATCTCACGAAAAGTTTAGACTCTATTCAATGTCCACTTATAACAAAGGCTATTTGTGATAGCATGCTACACTTTTAGTCTCTTTGTTATCAATATACTACTTGTATTCTGGATTGTTATGAAAGTCACTTATTACACATTTTTACAATAGTATAATGAACCGTCTTTGCACTTACTCGCGACAGTTGGTTTAAAATGTCTAGCATTCATGCGAGTACCTTTCATTAACATGACGCAAACATATTAGATCGATACATCACTAAATCCATGAATATTGTGAGTTCGTGTTGGATAACAACAAAAAAAAATGTTTATCACGTCATTGCGTGTCCATTAAACACCATTCATGTTAGCACATTATACATATAGTTAATAGTTCATTTGAATGACAACAATGTGGTATGGAGCTGGCGGCGCGAAGCAATTGTTGAGTAGCGTCGTCTGGAACGCCGCGTACCGACGGCCGCTGGGTTCGACGACCGGCTCTCAATAACAGTGAGGTCGTGCTAGCGTGGCGCCCAAGCAGTCGCGAACCGCGCTGAACCATTCGCTGTTGTCGGCGAGTGGCAGTGGTTTACCGCAACCGGCTGGATGGCGGCACGGCACTCGTCTCTGCTTCTCCGCATGGCTCCCCGTCGTGGCGCATGAAACAAACATTCCACAACGGTGTACTGTCTTTAAGGACACAGATTACTAGCTGTGGAAGAAGAGGCAATTTGTTAAAAGCGTTTATTGTTCAGTAAGCCGTCGCTTCACTGGTATGCACAGGATGTTTTGGCGTGATAACAGGTTTTTTGTGGCATCGTGACACTGGTATTTAGAGTTCGTCACACGCACATTGTACTACACGTCTTCACTCACTTCCACGGTTGATGCACTGCCAGAGCGTCTTTCAACACGCGAAAATGGTTCGTTACACTCATACTACATGTCTCCGTTGAGCGATGTTTGTGTAAATCGTCTCCGAACGGATCAATAACTACTGTTTTTATACACTGTCTATTGTTCGTTGAGCGCTGCACTAGGACAGTCTATCACTCAACACTAGATTTATCGACGTATATATTGGTGCAGATACAACAGTCATTTTCTGTCCCTACTACACACAATATTCCGTCCTGTCCTTAAGTGTTTATGCACACAGTTTATTTTTTAACACCTTTTAACTGTTCTTTGCATAGTCACTCTGATTTACATAGCATTTATTTGTTTTCACTTTATCACAACATACTCTTCATATTGTTGCTAGGCGTATTTGGCCCTTTTGTAATTTTTTTTTTTTTTTTTTTTTAACAGTGTGTGAATTTTTTTTTTTTTTTTTTTTTTATACATATTTTTTTTTCTTAGTGTAGCTTGCCTGATTATCACCCATCTATCAAACAGATTTTACCATGTGCATGACAGCTTGACTCGGGCATATTGTTCAATAAATACTTCGTTCAGCAATAACATTATTTTTAATGATTTTTCCTATATGACTACAGTGTAGGTTCTGCATTGTCTGACTTAACTCGCGTATCGCGTAATGAATATTCAAGGTCGTGTACCAAGTACACAAGCTTCAATTGAAGCATTGCTACATACAGAACGGAGTTCCCACGGAACGGGCTCGTTTTTAATTAGGTTCTGCTCCAGTGTCGTTCTCAAATCACTACTGGCAGCCAACATCACATTACATCATTGTTGCATATTGCAAAGTCAATGTCTGGCTAGTAAAGACTCTCTCTCTCAGGGTTTCTTATCCTAATACAATTACAGCAATTCCCTTACTCTATAAGATTGCATCATTAATTGCACTTACACACTACACATAGAAAATGGTTCAAGAAATTAATCCTTTATATAACAAGAAAATTGTTCATTTTTTAATAAGCACATAATATCTTAATGACTAATTGTCTGTAAACAAAATCTGTCCTGTGTAAGCTATTGCTCACTTTCTGATTCCACTTCCTCCCAACTTCATTACACACAAATTTCTTTCTAAATACTAACACACTTATATTCTTAAACACAATTAAAATCTTTTTACACCTATTACTCTTTATATATTATGTGTCACTGAATCAATAACTTCACATCTTCTGAATCTCTTTAGCTACGAATTCCCTCCTCGACCAAGGGATGGAGTAGGTTGCGCGACAGTATGTATTATGGGGTATCACCTCTATGTGATAGTGGTACCCTTTGACTATTCCTGGACGGTCGGTAAATACCATAGTATATTCCAATAGCAGCTGCGTCAACTGTTGCTTTTGCGTATCATTTAAACCTTCCGATTCGTGCACTTTAGTCTGAAATGCCTCAACATTTGTTTCGAAATTTTGATCCTCTAAGTTCGGGTAATAGAGGTCTGTTGCATGTGAAAAATCATCGATGTGTAGTACCCAAGGGTTCCTACCTTTGATATCGATTCGATTACAGCACGGCACAAGTACCTCCTTCGATTTCATCATAGATAATTCAATCCTTCTACCCCTATTAATTATGCTTAGTTTCCCCACGGAGAGGTCGATCAATGCGTCCCTCTCACGGAGAAAATCTACTCCCAGAATGCAGGCCACCTTCAATCCTTTAACCACGAGGAACGAGCTCACTATGGCTTCGCCCTCCTTATAAATCTCCACCTGCACCTGGTACTTAACTGATTGGCTCTGTGCACTAATGGCTCCAGACACCTTACAATTATTAACCGGGAAGGTCGGAATACTATGTCCCTTTCCCAGTGCTTTAAATAGCTCCATACTCATCACACTTACTGAGGCACCTGTGTCGATAATTATGTTTACTGCAACATCATTGATTCTAGCTTCAATAATAGCTTGCACATTTTCGTTATTATCCTTCTTACATTCGTGCGGTTCGTTCAGCAGATCTTTATCCATACTGACACCTTCGTTGTATCGCAGCATGCGTATCCCAGGTCTATTACTGTTATTACTCGAGTTGCTCTCACTCCATCCCTCGGCCGTCGATGGAGAGCATATCGAGGCCGATTCTAGTTTGTTGGATTAGTTACTTGGGAGGTACTTGGACGGCTATTGTCCGCGACCTCCACTATATGTACGTTCTGATTTGTAGGCCGCCACGGCTGCGCAATAGGCGCGTTTTGCGGTGGTGGTCTATTGTTGTCATACCGGTCACTAGCCTGTCGCTCTGGGCTTCTACACTGATTCTGTTGCCAATTTCGATTACTATCATTATAATTACTCTGCCACTGACCTCGCGCATTTTTCCAGCGGTTGGTCCCTGACATTCCGGATTCGTATCTGTCGTCAAATCGACGCTTTTTGTTATAATTTGGTTGTCCATACCCGTTTTGGCCTCTACCGTTACTACCATTTTGCGATTGTTCTTGTCGCTTGCTACCACCCCCACCATTTCTATGGTTGTGGTTCTGTGCACTACTGTTTCTGTCGTGATTACATCCCGACCCATTATTCCGCAAATGGTCGCACGCCGATTTTACATCTTCCTGTATCAAATCTATGGAATCTAGGACCGACAGGAAGTTTTCCATGTCGCTTTCTGGTACATGTATTAACTTCTCCTTGATCTGAATTGGTAAATGGGATTTGAGTAGTCTTATTATGTCTCTCGGTGATATAGGCTCGTCCCAGTAGCGTGTTTTGTTTATATATTTTTCAAAGTACCGCCTCAAATTCCCAAGACGGGGTGAGTACGGTTCGGGATTATATACCTCTTTCCTTAGTCGCTCTTGTATACAAGGCGACCAATATTTCGATAAAAATGCCCTTTCAAACTGTTCGTATGTCTTGCAGCTGTCTGCTACTTCTGTAGCCCACAGTGCTGCGTCACCCTGAATGTACGACATTACGTATTGTATTTTCTGTGTTTCGTTCCATACACTGGGTAAGATATTTTTAAAGCTTTTTATAAATACCACTGGGTGTACTGATTTCCTTTCAGTAGTAAATGTTTGAAATTGTCTATTTTTAATTAAACTTTCTTCCACTAATATTTTTGAACTACAGGGGTTTGCTGCTGGGACATATGCTGGGTGCTCCAAACCGGAGCTACAGCTCTTCGCATTATCGACTACAGATTCCCCATTGTTGTATCGCATATAAGTTTGTGCGTTGCCAAAACCATGGGCTGTTGGCGACAGAGGTTCCTGTTCCACATGTTTCCTGCTTTGTGCTAAACCTTTCTCCAGTTCGGATATCCGTTTGTTAACATTCACTTGCCACTGCGGAATATCCTCACTGAGTATTTGTTTAATGGTTTGCACTTCGTTCCGTACCTGACTATTTACGGCGGTACTGAACGATTCTGAATCTCTATTTGCTATTGCTGCTTCTACTTTAGAATTAATATTCGTGTCAATCTCAGTCTCCTTCACTTCTAGCCATGAGTTAAATTCTGTTTCAATTTTATTTGCCTGTTCATTCCACTTCTGCTCTACAAGCTGTGTGGAATCTATTTCTAGCTTTTCTACTCTGTTGGCTAAGACACCTATTTCATCTACCATGTTAGTGTTTGCTACTTGCAGGTGGGTGACCTGTTCAGTCAGCTCCTGCACGGCCTTAGGCATCGACTCGTAATTCTTTTTCATATCTGCTATCTCTTTTTTCATATTTTCTAACGATTGCACAAGTTGCTGGTCCCGCTCGGCTTGCTGGCGATCTCGCTCGGCTTGCTGGCGATCTCGCTCGGCTTGCTGGGCAAGTAAATTTTCTTCTAGCCTGCGATCTCGCTCAGCTTGCTGACGATCTCGTTCAGCTTGCTGGCGATCTCGCTCGGCTTGCTGGGCAAGTAAATTTTCTTCTAGCCTGCGATCTCGCTCAGCTTGCTGACGATCTCGTTCAGCTTGCTGGCGATCTCGCTCGGCTTGCTGTTGCGCAAATTTTGCCTGGTAATTTAGCACACGCTCTAATATAGCCTGAATTGCATACCCACCAGGCAGATTACCACTCTCTGGTTCCTGCTTTTCTGGTGGTGGTACAATTTCTTTATCAACATCGACTTGATGACTAGTGGGCGGTGGCACTACTTCCTGTGGCCCTGCCCCCACAATTTCGCCTGTTATATCCTCAAAGAGAGTACTAGTACTACTTGAGGCACCCGGTTCCACATTTCCTTCACTAGCTAATTGTTGTTCTTCAGTATCCATATTGCTTGGACGTTGACTACGCAACTTAACCATATTCCTAAATTGCTTACTAAAACACAAAATCTAACAGTTTTTCCCCTTTCACACAAAATACATCACTTTATATACACTACACTGCACACTAAAAATTACTATCTACATCAACTTTGTCCTGTCACAATTACTAACATCAAACTACGTACAGTATGCACACCACTAGCGATATGAGATTACTTCACTGGAGCTCAACTTCTACAAACAGGACAACTACACTGTAGTCTTACCTTTAGTTTCTATTATCTCGGGGTTCGGCTGCCCCCGTATTACGTAGTCGTTAGAGCTTCTCAGTACAATCAGGATCGTCTTCTCAAACTCGCTTGCAGTAGTACGTTTTGTCATGAAAGAGTGTTTGAACCTTCATTAATACATAGCATAGATCATGATATACATACATTTAACACTAAATACATATACATATACACCTACATAACAATAGACACTGAAAGAAAATACATAAAATTTTATAATTGTGGCCACTGCAAATTCGGGCCCCGCGTTTTTGGGCGACAGTTTCACGTCTTCTCTTATAAAAAAAACTATTATAGCTGTTGTTGACCTTTCTTTCGTTAATTGTTGCTTTTATAAAAATATATGGGAAGAGTGACGTGAAATTCTTTTAACAATGCTGTGCTTTTAATTGCTTTATCATCGTTACCCTTTTTAGCAAAATAAAATGATGGAAGTATTATTGTTCTGAATCTGACCTACAATTTAAAGAACGATTTTTTTAGTAACTGCAACTCATGCTAAGTATCAATATATCTTTCCTACTTCGTAATTATTCAAAGTTGAAATTAATGTCCTATGATCACTGATGTTACAGTTCGTACGATCGTTCACAAATACAAGTTTGCAGTGGATTTTATTTCTTACTAAAATGCTATTTCATACCACGGCTAGCCCAAGAACATGAGACTCTCATTAAAGAAAATTACGTATTCACTATAAAATTTAGCCAGATCAGAACGGAGCACAGCAAGTTTCCTATCAGATTCTTTAGGTACATAAAATTATTTGCGCTGAAAATTATATCCTATCAGCAGCCCGCGTCAACCTGCAACACATCATAAAATCTGCTGACCTTCACTGCCAGCCTGGGAGCTAAAAGAAATAATATTATTTTTTACTATTATTTTACCGCTTCCTTGCGGTATACTCGACTATATTGTAAGTCGTTTAAATACTCCGCGGCAGCGGCTCTTCTTTCTCCACACAGCTCAGCTCCACAGATAATATTTTTATATGGCTGAAAAATATCTTAACAGGATGGGATAATAGGCAGGCACACTTTAACATTTAAGTAATACAAGTTTTCATTTAAACAACTCTATTTAAACATTTAAATATCTTAATAATTACAGACCTGTGTACATTCACGCGCAATGGCGTCCAATTCACAATCTCGACAAAAGAATGCTACCTTCGCGCTCTCTACGACAATAACAGGAGATCTTGATCTCGCAGCTTCCAGATTAAGAAGACAAAGACATTGTATTACATCATGCCTTATATACAAATTCAGTTGGTGATCTCTGTACAACATTTATCTTCTGTGTCGGTCTTATTACTCGCCGACACAGACGTTCTCAAAAATAAAAAAAATAAAGAAAATAATACATAATTTTACATAATGACACAATATGACACATCTAATATTTTAATTATTACATAATATATTGTCTTTGTTTATTACAAGACGTTACACTAGGTAAATTCTTGTAGCAATAGTGATTAGATTGGTTCATTTTAGGCTAGTTGCGAGTGCTTTATGCTTGGGTGTGTTGTATGCTTTGATGTAAAGCTACCTACAGTTTGCTAGTTGGTGTCGGTTGGTATTACGTCTAAGAAAGAGTCTGCTGGTGACGCCTTAGAGATATCGAGTGTTGATATGTTTGGTTTGCAAAAATTTCTGGCCAAAATGATTGCATTACAGATTCCGAAACATAGGGAACTACGAGGAAATACGTGAGACAAAGGACATGGAGCTCCAATGAACAACCCAATCACAAAGGTTCGTAACCGAGCGCAACCTGGCCACCGGTATCTACTACCCGTCTACTTTAGACGACTTAAGATTACTAGTTATAAATGTACACTGCATTACGAAAGTACTCAGTTTCAGAATTACAATAATGTAGTAATAAATGTAGTCTACTGTATGCCTTCTACAACCCCAGTACCAGTCTTCCATCCAAAGAAAACCACGAGAATATATGTCTATTTAATACTCTCGTTGTTACTTCGTGTATTACCTGGCAATCAGAGAACGAAGCGCAAACAATATCTTTCACTATCATACTCTCAGTACTTTGCTCACCAAAATAGAAAAGCACCAGTTAGAACAGCAGTAATGAAGATGACTTCATTAACAAGCAGACAACGATAAATCAAACCAGAAACAAAGAAAGTACAGCACAAAACAAAGCAAGTTATAAACCTACTCTCCTTCAATTCATTGCTTTCACATACGAATAACTCCAACTACTGAATAAGTGGTAACGTCAATAATTGTGCTGATTCTAAAAAATCTAATACGGTTGGCAGAAACTAGAGGAATAGTGTATGAACGTATCAATAAAGTATATCTCAACACGTAACTTTGACTTCTTATTTACCAGTAAAGAGGAATTTCAAATGAAAGCGCAATTACAATAATTCTCAGAGGCCACATCATAGTAGTTTCTAACGGAGCAGGTACCAACTTGTTTGCAAGAAAGTCAAGCCGTCTTCCCCTCCACGTCGTAGACCAATCACTCCATCATTATTACATTATTCGGATTTTCCTCCTCTTTCATTGTCACCATACTCAAACTCATACATTTTTCGATAGTGACATCTCTGATGTAAGGGCTTTTTCACAGTTAGATGTTTGTGGAGGTATCCTCACGCCACGCGATCTCTACTCCACACAGACCAACTATATCAGAACTTCTATAATGCTGCTCGCGTTTAAACAACTACTGTCGCCATATCTAAAGTATAATTAAGTTATCTACCCTCATAGAAATTACATAATTACACACATTCTGAAATTTCATTCCATCAATATTAACAATTATCGGATATAAAACAAAAAAACGAAGGAAGACTAACTAAAATGTTATCCAGAGCGAGGTCATCAGAGAGGGAGGGCAAGATCGGATTGCGAAACGAAGGGAAAGGAAATCGTCCATGCTCTTCTCAAAGAATCCGTAAAGGAATTTGTCTGGAGCGTTTTAGGGGAATCACGGAAAAGCTAAAGTTGGGTGCCTGGTCGGGGATTTGAACCGGTATCCTCCCGAATGAGGATACAACACTAAAAATAATCACATTATCCGGAAACATATTTCACATATTAGTACGAAGTTAACAGCTTTCCTTACAGGAAGCAGCGCAGACCAGAAGCTTTGTAAGGTGTCAGGCAAATCCAACACCTTCCATGAAAACCCTGACATTACAAGCAAATCCAGTAGTATGTCACATAGCTCCGAATAAATCGTGACATTAAATTAACCAAAGTAATACGAGTAACGAGAGAGCAAATGGAATACCACAGACTAACACAAGAATGCCTAAATGCATGTCATACCTTCCCACCGTGAGACAGACGCAGTTCCGAGGGGAGAAACGATAACAGAAGCCGAGAGCAGAACCGTGTTAAGCTAGAAGGCCCTACGATGAGGGACGGACACCCACGTCGCAAGCTAACCACCAGGACCACCCCTCAGCCCATGTTAAAAGCTAGAGCCCTCCAGAAGAACAGTATAGATCTTACGATAACACTAAAAGGGCCACACCAGGCGCAAGTTTTAGCGTGAGACTTTTTCGCGTCTCTGTCACGTTGCAAACCTAAAAAACATTGCCCCACCATGAAAAGTATAACGTTTCTCATTGGATAGACAGAATTTTTGTAGGCGGAGCTTAAGGTTAACATTGAGACCCTGATTGGTCAGATGAAAACACAGCCAGACAGTTTTTTTTTTAACCAACTTCGGTAAATTATAGTAAGGAGGAGTTAGGAAAGAGTTGCTTCCGAGACGGCGAAGGTGGTGCTGCGCCGCCCGCTGACCCCCTGAAGCTGCATAGCCAACGACAAGGTAATGAACGCACGCGATGCCGAATTTTTGAGCGCATAAGGCTTCACTCAGAACTGGAGAAGTCTCATCTGTTACATCCCATTTTTACGTAATACTAGTGTCGATCGCCAATTGAAGCTCATGGTATTCACATTTGCTACGTAATTTAAAATCTGAAACGCGATTATTTTTCAGTTATACAATTATTGAGAAGCCACATCTGCCACTGTAATTTACGACAAGTTAGATAAGTAATTAAAGACAATTGAGGGTCACTCTAGACCATTTTGATAGTTTTCTCTTTTGTGAAACTTAATTTAAACCTAGATTATAGATGTGATATGGCATAGGTCATCCTTCGATCAATTGTAGAACTTGGAAACCCACTTAGGGAATATTCGTTCCCATTTTTGTTGAACGCAGTTCGTTTTTATCATCCTGTATTAAAATATTTCCTTTTATCAATAGTGCAATTTATAAACAATGTTGTATGAGTAGAATAAAATTTCCAATGGTAAACTTAACTGCTTTTTCGACGTTATTTTACCAGCTAACTAAAAATAGGAAAGCCTTGAACCCCTTCCACTAAATTTAGTTAGTATTAAGATTCTTTTACAGGGAGTGCAGTGGAGCTGACGGTGAAATCATTAAGTATTTGGTTATATCATCGCTAGTCTCACTGAACTCTTCTGAACTCTACATGTCATGTGTGGTCTGGCGTCTCCTTACCAGCAACAGGTCTCAGGTTCAAACTAGTCAATTCCCTAAAAAAACATGCTCAGAGCGTCGTTGCGCGAAAGTGGTAGGGAGACACGACTTAGAACAGACAGACACCATGCAGAATGTTAGAGCTACTTCCGTTAGTTATGAAAGATTCAACAGATTTCGCTGTTAATTCAGAACAACAGAAACTGCACAGTGCAAAACAGAAGGAGGAAAGTTCTCTTTCACAGTCACTGCGAAGTAACATAGCTCGATAACACTTGATACACTCAAAGAGACGTGGTTCAAATGGCTCTGAGCACTATGGGACTTAAGTTCTGAGGTTATCAGTCCCCTATAATTTAGAATTACTTAAACCTAACTAACCTAAGGACATGACACACATCCATGCCCGAAGCAGGATTCAAACCTGCGACCGTAGCGGTTGCGCGGCTCCAGGCTGTAGCGCCTAGAACCGCGCGGCCACCCCGGCCGGTTCAAAGAGAGAGATGCTACATTATAGTACAGAACGTAACTGAAAGAAATATGCTGTGAGATGTACAGAAATGATTATGTTATTCGGAGGAAGTAATTACACTGAAGACACCGCGATTTATAACGGTCCCCTGGATGTTACAAAAGGCAGTACATGTTTCTTAATAGAATGTGTGTGATTTCGACGGATGGAAATGTATGTTCTGCATCCTGCTCTAATGCTGGCCGCAAAGTTGCTAAGGAGCTCTTGTGGTAGTGCGTTCCATTCCTCCATCATCGCAACAGCTTTATTGCCGGTGGTAGATCTGGACGCGCTGCAAGGTATCTCACTAACGCATTCCAAAAATGCTCGACGGGATTTAAGTTGGGAGAACGGCAGGGCAGTCCATTTTTCGAATATCACCTCGTTCCAAGAGTTCCTTCACCTGTGCAGCTCGAAGTGGTCACGCATTGTCATCCACAAAAATGAAAGAGCCAATCGCACCCTGAAAAGACTCGCATGAGAAAACAGTACAGTGACACAATAAGGTTGACCAGTGTGTGTATCGTGTTCAAAGATTTGGTGGTCAGTACTCCCATCCAACATTATGGCCGCCCACACCATAATTCCTGGACAACCAAAACGATCTTGTTTTTCAGTAGTGGTGGAAATTGAAAGACGATGTTGATATTTTCCCATCTAAAGTTACATTTCACCTGGCAGCTTGCAGCCATGTCCAGAAGTTCCATCAGAAGATGTGGCGACCATCGGCCTCTGACTTTCTCTACGCGGCGCAGAGAGTGAGTTACCGCTCTCATTAAAGGGAGGACTTTGAGTCAGCCTTGAGGTCCGCGGCTTTCTTTGCAACCTGAAAGAGGCTGCTGCGCCTGGGACGTCAGCGCGTGGAGACGGATGCCGCCCCCTGGGAGCGCAGGACAAGTGGACGAGTAGACGCCCGGCGCGGAGGGGAGCGCACCCTCGCCGCCCCGCAATCTCCCACGGCGCATGCATTATTCGCCTCCTCATTTGGCCGGCGGCCTTCCGTCTCCAGGCGGCTGCCGCTGAAATAAACATGCGCGGCTGGCCGCTACTAATGTCGCCTCTCAGATTGTGCCCCCGTGTCACACACGCTGCCACGCATCACCGTTCGCCGCTACGACGCGCTCTAGCGTAGGAGCACAGCCGCTGGCTACACCTGAGAGCATCCCTTCACGATCCACGTTCCTATTCACCAGCCAGCCGTCTGTACGTTAATGATGCAGGGTGTTAGGCTGAAAGCAAGCGCAAGCAATCTTCAATTTAGTACTACGAGAGCAACATAGAAATCTTTCGCTCTGGCATTGAAATAGTCAGTATTGTAAATCAAAAGTAAAGTTCTGTCGGGTATAACACCCTCATTGTCATTGTAGCGAGTAGGAAGTACTTCTCTGGGCGGTATCACTAACCTGATGTCTTGTTGCTTTGGTAAGTGCCTCGTCGCACAGTAGTAGCTCTCAGTCGCAAGGTTCCATGCTGGTGGTGATCTTGCTGAAGTGGGGCGTTTAGGGATGCCAGTTGTTAATTGTCAACAACGTTTGTACCATACTTTTTTTCGATACAGGAATTTCTTTGTCACACACGTCACAGAATCAGCATTTGCAATATGGCGACTCTGGAATACGCCGTTATATTCGACCCTTTCCACACATTAACACCGTTTTCTGACTGTACATAATGATAGACACTACCCACGACAAATGGAGTTCTTATAACTAATAACTTCACTTTGTATCTTGTTTATCATCTGAAATATGCACCCGCGACCGTTCTTTTAGAGCCGCCCCGGTTACCCGACCGTGCGTTTTGAGTGTCTCCTTGCGACTAACTCGCCCTGTCTTCCCGAGGGACAAGAGAGAACCCCCCTTTTCTCCCTCAGCCAATAAGGAAACTTCTCTCGTTTCATATATATCCAAACTCTCAGCCAATGGGCGTCCAGATCGTTCTTGCTAGGCGGATCTGACGTCACGTTTGCGGACATTGTGACTGAAGTTTGTCTCGGAACACTGTCTCAGATTGTAAGATCGTACTCCCAAATAGTCGAATCTTGTCCCTACTAAGGTTGCACAACCTTGCCGCCTATGATTTCATCACTAATGCTCCTTGCTGACGCTTTATTGTTAAATGTACATGTAGCCTGACTGCTATTGAGCCTTCCCGATCGCATAAATGTGCGTAATACTTGGCTTAAACACGTGATGGGAATGCATGTATTCATTACACGGGGATATGACACAACTTGACTAACAAACGGTATCTGTTAATGAGATGCATCCTAAGCCTGAAAGAATCATCAGTTTGGTAATGGAAGTAAGTTTGTGTTGTTGGAGGAGGGGGGGGGGGGGGGGAGCTGTAGGGAATGGGGAGAAACCAAGGGCATGTCTTGCAGGTTCAAATGGATGTAGTTACAGTAGTCAAGCAAAAATAAAAAAAGGCTGGTATAGGACCGACTAGTATGTAGGGTTCCAACAAACAAGTAATGACAACAAAACTAGCAGTCATAATTTAGCTCAGTGTAAATGTCCAACGTTTTGCCATTAAGTATATTCCACATTCGATGTTTGATTTTGAAATGTCTTCAAATGGGAATCTCTGGACGGAAGGCGATGTCCTGTTCGAGGAATACTATTGAGAAAATGTAGAGAACAGGCATCTGAAGCTGACTATAGAACGATCATATTGCCGCCAAGATACATGTCTTGTAAGGACTACGAGTGTAGGATACACGAAATCAGGGCTCATACGGACGCACGTAGATAGTCATTTTTCCTGGGCTCTACCCGCGAGTAGAACATCAAAGGAAACTACTATTAGCGGGCGGTACAGGGTACTCTCCACTGCGCTCTGTACGGTGGCTTGAGGAGTATCTATGTAGATGTAGACTTTGATCCTTCATTGAACTCGAAATATCTCCCAGACATAAACACCTATAGGTCTTGGAAAAGGCGAAATTCAACTACTAAAATATATTCCGTTCCAAATCCCTCAGTATTCCCCTTCCAAAGAATCTAAGTGGGCAGGTGAACAGTCCTGAAACAAATGCACTGCAAAAGACCTGGCGCTATGTGCTCTTGCTAAAATCAGAACTTGTGTTACGACTTGTTGTTCAGTCCATCCTTCAGCTTGCTCTTGTACTTTCAGGGTATTTAACCTCAGTCCCTTGCTTCGTAATTGCGGTTGTTATTGTTGAGCTACGAATAGAAATTAAAGATAATTCGCAGAAATTACAAATATACGTAAATGTCATGGGAAACTAAACAGGTATATTAAATTTCACTTGTTGATTGAGCCATTGCAGTAATAATGAATAGCCATGTGCAGAGCTTCTTACATTTTTAACTTGACCGTGTTATCACTCACATCTAAAGAAAAGTACGTCATGTGATATTGCCAATGTAAAAAAAAGAAAAAAAGGTTAAAAAGTCTCTTGTGAAGATTGTATATGAACGAAACCGATTATGTATATATAATTTATAATACAGGATTGTTTCATCATGTAGTTTTTCAAGTAAGTGAAAAACCTCCACATACAGACACAAGAAATGTGTGATAGCACTAAAATGCCTTCCACCAGTTATAGCAATTTTACCAGTTAATGGACAGCCAGTCACTGCTCAGTCAACAGGAGAAATTCATATTCTAGACTGTGAAAATGTCCAAGCCCCACAGAGACTTGATTGTACCGAAAATCGTCATCGTGGCGAATGTAAGTAACTATTTAATGCTACTAGGTAATTACAAAAATTGCGCAATAAATCTGTGTATCATCAATATCTGTTTACTATCTCTTGGCTGCCGTGGATCACACATAAAACCGATATACAACTTTGCGCACAAATAAATTATCAAAGATTCTGAACAAATTTTTAAGCCTCATGCACTTCATATTTTTTTAATGTAAATAAATTTGAAGTTTTATTTCAAAAAAATGGCTCTGAGCACTATGGGACTTAACTTCTAAGGTCATCAGTCCCCTATAACTTAGAACTAATTAAACCTAACTAACCTAAGGACATCACACACATCCATGCCCGAGGCAGGATTCGAACCTGCGACCGTAGCGGTCACGCGGTTCCAGACTGTAGCGCCTAGAACCGCTCGGCCACCCTGGCCGGCAGTTTTATTTCCATAAGTTTTATTTCGATCGCTTCAGGCAGTGACATAACAGTCTCTTCTCACATATTTTTCTATGTAACTGGTGCAGAAATTTGTACCGTATTCACTAGTTACTATTTTACCCACACGAAGGTAATCAATAAGAAGAAGCCCTTCTGCTTTGCAAGAAACACTGACCGTAACCTTCTTGGAAAGATGGTCAGCGGTTTGCACCGTCTCCTTCTATTGCAGTGTTCTTACTATCGTGCTTATGAAAACTGGATTGATGTTTGCCATGAAACGGAAGGCCAGAAACTTGCCATAGATGAGCGTGAGGTCATAGTAATGACAGCAACAGACTTCATCAAAGCATTTGACATCAGCAACTTGAATATACTTCACAGAAAAGTGCGACGGCAGAATCGTCAGATAGTACACTAATTTAGGTAGTACTGTGAAGTGGTGACAAACAGCAGTAGAGAGCGTGGGACTGAACTGTAAGAATGAATAGTTCTGTTGGAAAAGAGACCTCTCAAGAATGCTAAACGCTTAATTTGTAGGTTCGCTACTGTACTCCTTGCATGTCAACAACTTCGTCGATTATGACCTTCTGTAATTCTTGGTGCCCACCCTTACATGTTACCCGTCTTTCCGTATAGATTACCCCTATTTTTCTCATAATTTCCACCACCATGCACCTTTGCACATTCTCCAAGTCGACAGATCGTATGAATGTTGTTGATTTCTCTTTAGTCTTGTTTCCATTATCGACTGCAACGTAAGACATGCCTCTCTGGAGCCTTTACCTTTCCTAAAGCCAAACTGATCGTCATCTAACACATCCTCAGCTTTCATTACCGTTGTCTTATTTATTATTCTTGTCAGCAACTTGAATACATAACTTGTTAACTTGATTGTGCCATAATTCGACTCCTGCAATTAGGAACTGTGTGGATGATGTTTTCCGAAAGTCTGATAGTATATCGCCAGTCTCGTATACTCTCTGCATCAAGGTGAATAGCCGTTTTATTGCCGTTTCCTTCATGATTTTAGAAATTCTGGTGAAATGTCATGTATCCCTTCTGCCTTATTTGACCTTCAGTCTCCCAATACTGGATCCCCTTTCTCTTCACTATCGACTCCTGTTTCATATTACGAGGGGCGTTCAGAAAGTAAGCTCCGATCGGTCGCGAAATGGAAACGACTATGAAAATCCAATAAAGCTTTGCACAGATGTGTTGGTTAGTGTCTCTAGTATAACCCCAGTTAGCATCACGTCGCTCTTCTCATTTCTGAGCTCGCAGTGAGTGCGTAAAGATGTCTAGAAAATAGTGTCTGCCGCCAAGTACGAGGGCCTGGTGAGAAATTTCGCCTGAAGCTATGCAGCTAACATTACATAACTGTCGTGCTGTTTCTTCTTCAAGACAATTCTCAGCCGCATTCTGCAGGGGCAATGAAGATGCTCCTGCATCGTTTTCAAATGGAAATGTGAGATTACCCACAATACAGTCCGCAATTGTCTCCCCCTGAGTTTCATCTCTGGTCACATGAACCGCTGTCTTTGAAGACAACATTCTGACACAGACAACGAGGTGTAGGCCAGCGTGGAGAATTGGTGGAAAGCACTGGCGGCTGCCTTCTATGATGAGGCTATTGAAAAGTTGGTACAACGCTATGACAAAAGTCTAAGTCAGAACGGCGACTACGTAGAGAAGTAGCTGAAAGGTGTAGCTAATTGTTACAAGTAAAACATTTCTGATGTTCACTGTGGTTTCAATTTGGCAATCAATCGGAGCTTACTTTCTGAACAGGCCTCGTATATCACGTCATCAGGCAAGTCCCCCCCTTCATAGATGCCTTCAGTGTACTCTTTCTACCTATCCGCTCTCTCCTCTGCATTTAATAGTGGATTCCCATTGTACCCTTACTACCCTTGGTTTTAATTTCATCGAAGGTTGTTTGGACTTTTCTACAAGCTGAGTTCTATATGAGGCGCTCCTCATTACATGCATTCCGACATTCATTTCTTTTTCTATTTCTTCATATTTTTCATGCACCCATTTCGCCTTAGCTTACCCGCTCGTCCCATTTCCTTCATTCTTAAATGACTTGTATTTCTGTATTCCTGAATTTCCCCGAACGCCCGCCGGCCGCTGTGACCGAGTGATTCTAGGCGCTGCTGCTACGGTCGCAGGTGCGAATCCTGCCTCGGGCAGGGTTATGTAGTTCTAATTATAGGGGACAGATGACCTCAGATGTTAAGTCCCATAGTGCTTAGAGCCATTTGAACCATTTTTGAACATGAACTTCGAGCGCAGCTCCGCTGGCGAGGTAGAGATGGAGGTGCGCGGCTGGGACACAAGTTGAGCCTCTCGGTCTCCGTGCCACCATTGCAGGTCCCAGATCGTATGATCTCAGCTCCTGTTGGTACGAGCTAAGTGGATCTTTGGGACGGGGGGTGAATTTTGATAACTGTGTGAGGAGCACGTGGAAGTTATGATTATAACATACAATGGAAAGTCATGGTAACGGAAGGACAGGAGATATATCGAAGCCTTAGTTTGGAGAGAAGATAATGGCGCGGGGGAGGTGGCGAGTCAAGCAGGTTTCAGTGACTGTACTTTTGGGTCTGTATGTTGCCTTGAAATAAGATATGGAGTGAGTTGTACACTGTTCTGTTACAGGCACAGTAGTGGACTGGGGTTGGAAAGGATTGAAGAATCAGTTAGGGGAAGGGGGATCACAGTTTAGAAGATATGAACAACCTGTAGAGATGTTTAAAGAATTTAAGTAGAGCATAGAATCAAACCAAGTTGTAGAGAATGCGTTTGGCAGAACGAGAAGTGCAGGAGTTATCGTGTATGGCATGGTATTCAAGTACCTGTAGAGAACGCAAAATATTTTTGGACTTGAAGACCCGCATTGGAAAAAGAATATATCGGATAAAGCTGTTAAATGAAGAAATATCTGGGATGCTGCTGGTCGGTTGTAAGGTTATTAGGGCGATTAATTTGACGAACAGATCATCTTGTTGTCGAAGATTACTAAAAAGTTATTTTAGTGACTAGTAAGAGGGATTGGATGGTTACGAATATGAAGTGAAAATCAAAAGGACAGAAGCGATGGGTACAGTTCTTATGATAACTGTGCAAGACTGGAAGCAGATAATTTTAAGGTATCCGTAATTATGCAAGGAGGTGAGGTTACTGGGGCACTCTAGAGGACTGGGAGAAAGGCAAGTAGAGTGGCGCCGTCAGCATACTGAAACAAGTGTAAGGGAGCAAGTGACTTCACTAAAGTTGTGAGACGAAGACAGAGGATAGAAAACAGTTCCTTTAGGTACTCCTGCTTGAAGCTATGGCAACGGAGGCGACGATGTATTAGGAAGGGGAAGTAGTGCGGATATAATTGACTGGAATTCTGTATCTTTGTTGTACACAGATTTATTGGTAGCGTTCCTCACTACAACCATTATTCTTAAACAAGCTCACTTGTAGTTTGTGTCTTTGGGCTCCGGCATATCGCTGTAGTATGCCTGCATAAGACGTAAGGATTCCATGTTGGAGAAAGAGCACTTTGTTTCTCAGTGAATAACATTTTAGTCACATTAAATCTTATACGGAATCTGAGCAACAAACAGGGCAAGTTGGACGTCAGATCATGGCGTGATCTTCATGGCGAACTGCTTCGAGGACTCTGCCTCCAGAAAAATAACGGTCAGAACTATTCACAAGCAACGGCTATAATATCTACCTCAAGTAATCTAAAAACGAGGAATGATTAGAGTTTCACATATTAGATACTAGAGAAGGAGCAATTAGGCAGTGTTAGCACAAATGGTGCAGCGTAGTTACAACAAATAAACTGTTCACTGATTTCCTTGAAGTGAATTAGGGAAACCACAGAAAACTTTACAGTCAGAGAAGATTGAATCCCGCTCTTCCCGATTGCAGTCCGGTCCATTAGACGGTGTTTCACACATTTCTCAGTACCTAGATTTGAATAAAACGGCCACCGGTCAGGATAAATACATTAGTCATAATCGTGATGAAATGTGATTGCTGTCACGGAGTTCGAAGTATAACAATAGATAAAGGAGACATACTGCAGTATATTATTTTGTAATCAGTACAGGAAGCCACTAAATCTGACGTTAATTCTTGTGCAAGCAGTGTTTCAGGAGGAATGGTAAATATAATAAGATGATAGTAGAATAGACTAATTCGAGTGAAGTACTCCTTATGTTTCTTTAAAGTCAGTACCGCCATTAGACTGATTTTTATTTGCAGTGTTACATTTACACAATCATGATTTCGACTTCAAAGTGCCATTAGCAAGTGTTTTAATGTCATACAGTACCTAAGATGGCATAATGTAGTATTTAAAATACACTATTAGACACATTGTCTAACGGTCAATATTTCTGGTAAAAGCCTACTGCTTTGTTTTATCACTGACTTAGCCAACTGTCATTCAGTCAAGATGGTATACTCAGTGATAAGACAAAGCAGTAGGCTTTTACCAAAAATATAGACCCTTAGACAATGTGTCTAATAGTGTACTTTAAATACGACAGTATGCTATCTTAGGCACTGTATAACATTAAAACACTTGCTAATGGCACTTTGAAGCCGAAATCATGATCGTGTAAATGTAACACTGCAAATAAAAAAACAATCTAATGACGGTACTGACTTGAAAGAAATATATTATGACTGTGGCCCCACTTTATGAAAAAATTATTAAATTACTCCATATGTGTTATTTGACAAAATGTAACCCAAACGCTCATGTAAAGTGTTATGAAACGTCAAATCATTAAGTTCTACATTGGTTTTCGTAAATTCAACCTCCGAATTCAACACATTTTTGAATTCTCTTAACCAAACCATGTGTAACTGTTCTGAGGTCGTCTTGGAATGAGGCGCCAGTACTATTCATAATCCGAATCTTCAGTTCTTCTCTCGTGTTTAGTTTTTCTTTGTAGACTTCGCCTTTAAAACATCCCCAATGGCAACAATCTAAAAGAGTGCAGTCCGGCGACCTTGATGACCATTTCCGCCTACAAATGTTACGGAGAATGTCAGGTTCATATTATGTGTCAACGACTGTGTAGGAGCTACGTCATGCTGGAGGAGCATCTCTGTAGCCAAAGGAACCTCTTCCAATAATGCTGGAAGCTCGTTTTCAAGGAAGTGTGAAGGAACCCTGCGAGACAGTGCTGTAACACAGCAGGCGCAAGCAAGAGATTGTCCATTCCAAGCATTAGGTTTACATAAAGGGTGACAGTTATTGAACTATAAGAAAAAAAAACGTAAATTAGTTACAAATGCGGCGTGCACACACTTTATTCAACATGTAAACGTCACTAAAGATGTTCGGATTTAGGTTATGACATGTTCGATATGCCTGCCATCCTTGGCGTTGATATGACGCAGACGAGTAGCGAAGTTATGCATGGCCCGCTGAAGTGTCGGAACATCGATGCTGTCAGTGACCTCTCGAATGGCTGTTTTCAGCTCAGCAGTGGTTTTGGGGATATTGCCGTACACATTGTCTTTAATATATCCCCACAAAAAGGAGTCGCATGTGTTCGGATACGGAGAATATGACGGCCAATCGAGGTCCCTGCCAGTGGCCTCTGGGTATCCCAGAGTCAGAGTGTGGGTCCCAAAGTGCTCATCCAGGGCATCAAACACACTCCTGCTTCGCTGAGGTCGAGCTCCGTCTTTCATGAACCACATATTGTCGAAATCATGGTAACTTTGGATAAAGGGGATGAAATCATCTTCAAAAATTTTCACATATCATTGGGCAATCACTCTCCCATCAAGGAATATCGTACAGATTATTCCGTGACTGAACATTGCACAACTAACAGTCACCCGTTGAGGGTGAAGAGATTTCTCGATCGCGAAATGCGGATTCTCAGACCTCAAATTCACCAATTTTGCTTGCTGACGAACCTATCCAAATGAAAGTGGGCCTCGTCGCTAAAGCAAACCATATTAATTCCCATCATGCCCCGCGGCCACTCGTGCAGTTTGAACGTCCTAATGCCAACAGTCTAGAAGTTATGACGTTTTTATTTCATACAGTTCAATAATTGTCACTTTGTATAAACGTTCTTGAAAATGTGATTCTACAAAGGCACATGCGTCCTCATCAAATCGTCAGAGTGAGTTAAGGGTGGTGTCGACACCGTCATGAGTCAAAGATTTGATCATTAAACAGTATTAATGGGTCTTCTCAGAGATTCGCAACTAGCCAGCTACAAAATTCCACTCGCGTACCTTAATCTCATTCTCTAAGGTGCTGAATCCGCTGTAAATGATAAAAGCGTTGCTTACGTTAAGTACGCCATATTCTTGTATGTGGAACACAAATTTGTGTAGAAATGTTGCGTGTGTTTGTCAAAGGACTAGTATTGTAAGCAGGCTGTTTAGGTTTTTATGTTGGTAACGCCACGTAGCGCTCTGTATGAAAATACCTGACTGTGCTGTGTGCAGTCTGTGGCTGGTTTGCATTGTTGGAATTTTTGCTGTTGTAGTGTTGGGCAGTTGGATGTGAACAGCGCGTAGCGTTGCGCAGTTGGAGGTGAGCCGCCAGCAGTGGTGGATGTGGGGGGAGAGATGGCAGAATCCTATGAGCGGACGATCTGGACGTGTGTCTGCCAGAAAGAGTAAATTTGTAATACTGGATGTCATGAACTGATATATATTTTTTAAATTTGAACATTATTGAGGTAAATACATTGTTTTCTCTCTTCAAAACCTTTCATTTGCTGACTTTTCCTATCAGTAGTTAGTGCCTTCAGTAGTTAGAATCTTTTATTTAGCTGGCAGTAGTGGCGCTCACTGTATTGCAGTAGTTCGAGTAACGAAGATTTTTGTGAGGTAAGTGATTCATGAAAGGTATAGGTTATTTTTAGTCAGGGACATTCTTTTGTAGGGATATTTGAAAGTCAGATTGCGTTGCGCTAAAAATATTGTGTGTCAGTTTAATGTTGATCAGAATAAGTAAAGAGAGTAATGTCTGAGTACGTTCAGTTGTGCTCAGCTGTTTGAAAGTCAAATAACGTAGAGGTTTTCCAGCACTGTCATTTAAAAACTTTTTAGGGGGACGTTTCACTATCTACAAACTCAGTAACGTCTTCTTATTAATCTATACTGTGTTCATTTGCGCGTTCAGATGAAATAGGACTGCTGGGCACTGCACCAGTCTTACATAGTTGGAATCTGGTACGCTGCGGTTATAAAATCGTCCACCGCATTCTCTGTAAAGAGTAGCAGTGTTTCCATTACAAAAGCCACAGAGAAATACCACATCGGCAAAACATTTGTATGTTCGGCATGCTTAAACGGTGCAACAGAATTGATCAACAACTATCACAGTTGCAAAAATTAAATTGTGTAAACTAGCACAACTTCATAAGTTGAACTTCAAAATAAAAATGACAGTCGATAAACAAACCCTTAGGAACTTGCGAGACCTGAGTTTCTCCCGGCGTATACAGTGTCTAATGTCGGTCATCTTTGGCGCTAGCGTTCAGTGTATGTATATGCGTGTGTGTGTGTGTGTGTGTGTGTGTGTGTGTTTTCCCCTTCTGCAATTTCTCTATAAACTGAAGTTTTATATTACCTTTCACAGCGCTTATTTGCTTCAGTTTTCCCTTAAAAATTACAGAGTGTGCTCCTGTCCAAATATTGGCGGTTTTCGACAACATCACCCGGCTGTATTGCCGTTCCCGTAAGTTATATGAACCTTATCAAATTGAATACCAAAATGCGAAATGAAATCTTATTTCTGTAACCAGCTGTGTCTCTATAGCGAATAAAAACTGGACACGTGTCATGTGGTACGTTAAATTCAATTCAGTCTAGACTACTATCTCCTAAATTTGCTATTCGTCCTAAATACTCTGCAAATGAATTCATTTTTGTTCTGCAACTGCAGTGCTTTGACATGCCCAATATCAACGTTAAAGTGACCCACTATTTAAATTACTGCTACTGGTACTAATACAACTGTGCGTAAAAAAGGACGAAATTAACATTCAGATTATGTGTCACGGCCAAGTAACATAGCTCGATGAAAGTTGAACTATGCACAGAAACGACTGCTACAGCATCGTACAAAGAGGTAACTGAAAGAAATACATAATGAGAGCAACTGTACGACACTTTCATTCAAGGATAATATTTACACTGAGGTCACTGCGATTTATGATGGTGTCCTAGACATTGCAAAATGCGAGACATGGTTCTTAATAGAGTGTGTGATCGCCACGGACAGTAGTACATGATCTGCAACGTGCTCCCATGCTGGCCACAAGATTGGTAAGGAGTTCCTGTTACAAGGCGTTCTGTTCTCCCATCAGTGGGTTTGACAACTTGTGGATGGTCATTGGTACATAAAGACCTGCTGCAATACGGCTCCCCAACGCAACAGAAACGTACTCGATGAGATTAAGTTGGGGGAATGGGCAGGCCAGTCCATTCTGTGAGTATCCTCACGTTCTAAAGAGCTCCTCCACATGAGCTGTTCGAGGTGGTCGCTCACAGTTATCTATGAAAATGGAACCAGAGCCGAACGTCCCCCTAAAATGACGCACGTGGGGTACGAGTCCTGAGTCCCAGAAGCGTTGACCGCCGAGTGTGCTGGGTTCAAGTATTTGGATGTCAGTTCACCCATACTACATAACGCTCTCCCCCACACCACAACACTTGGACCACGAAAACGACCACGTTCGACTTTGCTGTATGTACCCTCAAATCGCGAGAGGGGAGTACACGTAATGTACCCAGGAACATCGTCGAACGTGATCGTTTTGGTAGTCCAGGTGCTACGATGTGCGGAAGCATAACGTTGCACAGGCATCTTTGTACACGGTTTAACTCAGCGGCCAAAATTATTGCGCACTCCTTATCCATTTTCGTCTTTTCAGGGGTGTTAACTTCAGTTTTATAGATCGTCCGCGCTGGTGTGGGAATGGAACGCCCTACTACAAAAACTCTTCACCAATAACGTGGCCAGCGTGAGAGCATGGTAGTGAGCATGCACTGCCGTCCGAAGCGATCACACATCCTATGAAGAGTCATATCCTGCCTTTTCTAATGCCCATGAACCGAGATGACTTTAGTGTAATTACTGTATTTGAATGAAAGTGTCATTTCTGTTTATCTCATTGTGTATTTCTTTGAATTACTTTCTGTACTATAGTGTAGCATCTGTTTCAATGTATGGCCCAAGTTTCATAGGGCCATGTTAGATGAAAGTCAAGCATGCTCAAATGTGTGTGAGTTCTTAAGGGACCAAACTGCTGAGGTCATCGGTCCCAAGACTTACACATTACTTAAACTAACGTAAACTGACTTATGCTAAGAACAACACACACACCCATGCCCGAGGGAAGACTCGAACTTCCTGCGGGAGGGTCCGCGCAATCCGTGTCATGGCGCCTCAAACAGCGCGGCCACTCCGCGCCGTGAAAGTGCCACATCATGCGAAAGTTACTTTCGTCTTTACGTTTTGCATACTATAGTGTTAATAGCAACACTACACCGAGTTACGGAGGTTGGCTGGTGGTCTTCTGCAGTGCCCTTATTCAGCGTAATATCGTCCATGCAGAGGTAAGAGAGAGAAGGGGATTTCCGTTTCAGTAAGCGTCGCTTTAATCAAGGGCGAAAGCCTGAGCTGCGGCGCTGTGCGCGGTATTGCCTGCCCTGCAATGACGTCAGGCCGGAGCACTCGTGGCCGCTGCAGTGGGTCGACAGTATGGGCTGCCCCGGCGTCCTTTAGCGAGCAATTGTGCCACATCGACTGCTGCCGGCGCAGCCAAATAAGGCCGAGACGAGGCATATCTGCCTGCTCTGTAGGGCAGAGGATGCCCTACTAGAAGGCATTGGCAGTGGAGGCGAACTTACACTGGTGTGTAAGGCATGAATCGCACCCAGGCGCCATGCCAAGAGGACGCCAAAGGCAAAACGCTTGATCCATCACTAAGCAAGTTATTAATTTCTGCTATAGATCTAAAAATGGACACCAAGTCCGTTTCATGTCAGTGACAGACTTGTAAACATTTGTAACTGGGTTGAGTCCGCAGCTCGTGGTCGTGCGGTAGCGTTCTCGCTTCCCACGCCCGGGTTCCCGGGTTCGATTCCCGGCGGGGTCAGGGATTTTCTGTGCCTCGTGATGACTGAGTGTTGTGTGATGTCCTTAGGTTAGTTAGGTTTAAGTAGTTCTAACAAGGGAACCTCCCCATCGCACCCCCCTCAGATTTAGTTATAAGTTGGCACAGTGGATAGGCCTTGAAAAACTGAACACAGATCAATCGAGAAAACAGGAAGAAGTTGTGTGGAACTATGAAAAAATAAGCAAAATATACAAACTGAGCAATCCATTCGAAAGATAGGCAACATCACAGAGAGAGTAGGAGTTCAGCAGCGCCGTGGTCCCGAGGTTAGCGTGAGCAGCTGCGGAACGAGAGGTCCTTGGTTCAAGTTTTCCATCGCGTGAAAATTTTAATTTTTTATTTTCAGTGTATGTGAGAATCTGTTATGTTTTCATCACTTTTTTGGGAGTGATTATCATATCCACAAGAAAACCTAAACCGGGCAAGGTAGAAGAATCTTTTTACCCATTCGCCAAGTGTACAAGTTAGGTGGGTCGACAACATATTCCTGTCATGTGACGCACATGCCGTCACCAGTGTCGTATAGAATATATCAGACGTGTTTTCCTGTGGAGGAATCGGTTGACCTATGACCTCGCGATCAAATGTTTTCGTTTCCCATTGGAGAGGCACGTCCTTTCGTCTACTAATCGCACGGTTTTGCGGTGCGGTCGCAAAACACAGACGCTAAACTTATTAATTAAGTTTCAATGAATTTACCTTTATAATGTTCAAAAGTCATCATATACAGGGTGGTCCATTGATAGTGATCGGGCCAAATATCTCACGAAATAAGCGACAAACGGAAAAACTACAAAGAACGAAACTCGTCTTGCTTGAAGGGGCAAACCAGATGGCGCTGGTTGGTCCGCTAGATGGCGCTGCCATAGGTCAAACGGATGTCAACTGCGTTTTCTTTTTCAAATAGGAACCACCATTTTTATTACATATTATTGTAGTACGTAAATAAATATGAATGTTTTAGTTGGACCACATTTTTCGCCTTGTAATAGATGGCGCTGTGATAGTCACAAACGTATAAGCACGTGGTATCACGTAACATTCCGTCAGTACGGACGGTATTTGCTTTGTGATACATTACCCGTCTTAAAATGGACCGTTTACCAATTGCGGAAAAGGTCGATATCGTGTTGATGTATGGCTATTCTGATAAAAATGCCCAACGGGCGTATGCTATGTATTCTGCTCGCTATCATGGACGACATCATCCAAGTGTCCGGATCGTTCGCCGGATAGTTGCGTTATTTAAGGAAACAGGAAGTGTTCACCCACGTGTGAAACGTCATACACGACCTTCAACAAATGATGATGTCCAAGTAGGTGTTTTAGATGTTGTCGCGGCTAATCCGCTCATCAGTAGAAGACAAATTGCGCGAGAATTGGGAATCTCAGAAACGTCGGTGTTGAGAACGCTACATCAACATCGATTGCACCCGTACCATATTTCTATGCACCAGGAATTGCATGGCGACGACTTTGAACGTCGTGTACAGTTCTGCCACTGGGCACAAGAGAAATTACGGGACGATGACAGGTTTTTTGCACTCGTTCTATTTAGCGACGAAGCGTCATTCACCAACAGCGGTAACGTAAACCGCCATAATATGCACTATTGGGCAACGCAAAATCCACGATGGATGCGACAAGTGGAACATCAGCGACCTTGGCGGGTTAATGTATGGTGCGGCATTATGAGAGGAAGGATAATTGGCCCCCATTTTATCGATGGCAATCTAAATGGTGCAATGTACGCTGATTTTCTACGTAATGTTCTACCGATGTTACTACAAGATGTTCCTCTGCATGACAGAATGGCGATGTACTTCCAACATGATGGATGTCCGGCACATAGCTCGCGTGCGGTTGAAGCGGTATTGAATAGCATATTTCATGACAGGTGGATTGGTCGTCGAAGCACCATACCATGGCCCCCACGTTCACCGGATCTGACATCACCGGATTTCTTTCTGTGGGGAAAGTTGAAGGATATTTGCTATCGTGATTCACCGACAACGCCTGACAACATGCGTCAGCGCATTGTCAATGCATGTGCGAACATTACGGAAGGCGAACTACTCGCTGTTGAGAGGAATGTCGTTACACGTATTGAGGTTGACGGACATCATTTTGAGCGTTTATTGCATTAATGTGGTATTTACAGGTAATCATGCTGTAACAGCATGCGTTCTGAGAAATAATAAGTTCACAAACGTGCATGTATCACATTGGAACAACCGAAATAAAATGTTCAAACGTACCTACGTTCTGTATTTTAATTTAAAAAACCTACCTGTTACCAACTGTTCGTCTAAAATTGTGAGCCATATGTTTATTACAGTGCCATCTATCACAAAGTGAAGAAAGTGGTCCAACTAAAAGATTCATATTTCTTTACGTCCTACACAAATATGTAATAAAAAAATGGAGGTTCCTATTTAAAAAAAACGCAGTTGATATCAGTTTGACCTATGGCAGCGCCATCTAGCGGGCCAACCATAGCGCCATCTGGTTTCCCTCTACAAGCTAGATAAGTTTCGTTCTTTGTAGTTTCTTCGTTTGACGCTTATTTCTTGAGATATTTGGCCTGGTCACTATCAATGGATCACCCTGTATATATCTATCAATTCATGGCATCCATCTTTACAAATTTCCTTTTTCCGGCGGTCACACGTCCAGATCGTCCTCTCAAAACTCTGGCATCTCCCTCTCCACATCCACCACTGCTGGCGGCTCACCTCCAACTGCACAACGCTACGTGCTGTACTCATGTGAATATTCCAACAATGCCAACCGCCACAGACGGCACACCGCACAGTCAGTGATTTTCACACAGAGCGCTACGTGGCGTTACCAACATAAAAACCTAAACAGCCTACTTACAAATCTTCCTACCACATACTTCATACTCTGTGAATCCTTCTGGGTTTATGTGTGGCTGTTACTGACTAGCACCACTTATGCATGTCTGGGAGTAAACTAGAGCTGAGCACTGACAGAAATGGCGACACGGGCTATGTATTCCTCAGAAGCCACTAACGGCTAAAGAAAGGCTGGAAGGGGAGTTGTTGTGCTCTGCAGGGATGGACATTTACTGCCCTGAGAGAGAGCAGAGCGAGGACGCGGCGGTTATAGGGATAATGAAAATTTCCAGAAAATTTTCAGCCAGAAAACCTTCGGGTACTTGGTTGACAGATTTATTGCTCATGTAGAGGGAAGTAATGTTTTTATAATGGTCGCCGGGATTTGTCGACTGTGTAGGAACATAGATACCGCATCTCCAGGACAAAGTGGGCATATTGTGTAAAGACAAATTCAGCAAATAGGGAAACACTCACAGTAAATACGTTGGGCTCCATTGGCCACTGAGCTTTTTCAAATGGTTCAAATGGCTCTGAGCACTATGGGACTTAACAACTGAGGTCATCAGTCGCCTAGAACTTAGAACTTTTAAACCTAACCTAATGACATCACACACATCCTTGCCCGAGGCAGGATTCGAACCTGCGACCGTAGTAGCAGCGCGGTTCCGGACTGAAGCGCCTAGAACCGCTCAGCTACATCGGCAGGCACTGAGCTTTTTCTGAAAGTGGCAGTCAGCGTTACGGTCTTCTGTTTCTCATCGCTAGTCAGTATCATCCAACTTTGTCTAATGAAAGGGGCTGTGGTCTCAAGACAGTCACACATATATTCTGCCAATCTTGAAATAACATTTAGCGTAGAATCCGTCATTGTCTACTTCATATTTATACAAATTTCTTGCTCTCTGCATATTTTTTAAGTATAAATCATTTATCGTATAAAAGTTACGTTCTGTTTGTTGTGCCAAACGGAGGTAAAAACACAACGCAATACATCGTTTTATGGAAATCTGTATGTGTAGGTTTGTCAGTGGCAGGATCTTGCTAATCAATTTTAGGCCTGAGAATTCCGTTGTGGGCACAATGTTAGGCAAACGCACATACGCATTCTATATGTTAGAAATACAACAGGGGTTTGGAGTCTTGTCGCATGTCTCGGTGAAGTTAAAAGCTGATAGACAGGGAAACAGGTATAAAGAACCGTGAAGAACCATACCTTCAGCCATTGTGGACTCTCGAAAGTATTGAAAATAACATCATTTATTTAATAGAATTCATACATCTGAAGTAGTCAGTGTCACAGTGGTAATTGTTGATCCACAGCTATCAGTTCAGATGGAGTGGACTACTGTGTGTCCAGTTCTAGTTGAGACTGAATGGCCCATAGTGATTCGATGACTAGTGTGGAGTACTTCTCAGTGTAGACTGTGATCAACAAAAGGAAACAGGGCGGGGTGCCATTTATGGCTGCTCAGCAGGCTACGTTATGGAGGGTCAAGTAGACCATAGAACCGGCACAGCGGCCAACCGCAGATGGGTGCTATGTAGGTCAGCAGTCCAGTGGCTAAGTCCTCCCACTTTGCTGCATCGACATGGCTGCAGCGCTGGCAGCTAGGTACAGGGTCCGTGTGTGGTAGCCGAGCTCGCTTCAGTGCCAGAACAGGGGCTTTCATCACGTCAGCACTTCTCCAGCTTCCACCGTGAAATGAAGTAGTCAGCCTTCTCGCTCACCTAGCCACCGGTTAGAGACGCCAGTTACGAAAGACAGTGGCATGCCGCGGCCTGATTCTGTTACCTGGGAAAAGCTTTTCTCCTGTCTGGGAGAATGAGATGGTCTATCCCTAATCAGTCTAAATGAGTTGTGGCTGCGCCCAACTAAGCTGGCTTATTCGGTTGTGACTTCCGATGATGATCAGTATTTTACGACACCCTTTGGAAAGAAACTTCTGTCCTGGCAGGAAGTAGCATCTTACAGAAATGCTACCAGCAGTAGAAGTAAATGGCCAATACCTTTCGTTTCTGAGTCCGACAGCCTAAAAGACTTAGGCGTGTAATGTTATGGGGTATTTTAGGAGCTCATAAAATCAGAAGTCGACTGGCAGCCATTGTGGAGTGCAAGAGGCACGTTTGGCGTCCTGTGGGGTACAGGTGATATTGCGGAGTATATTTGCGAAGTAAGTGGTCAGCGATCCTCAGTGATCAACAAATCTGTTTACCATGCGCAGGCAGTCTCGGAAGAGTTCGCAAATGGGATCCCGCGAGCGCGCATGGAAACCAGCTTAGTCCTCTGCCGGTTTTAAAAGCGAGTGGCGCAGTTTACTGAGCACACACAGGCTGTATAGAAAGGGTGCGAGTAGCATAGCTAGGAGCCATTGACATATTGGAGATACAGCTTAACGAAAGAGGTGAACGCGACAGCGTTCCATCGCAAATATCAAGAGTGCTGTTTCGTGTGTGTGTATTTTTTATTTTCTTTATGAATGAGATTTTCAGCGGGAGAAGCGGATTGTTTTCCAGTCCGGTGGTCTGATATGAGAGACTTTTCAAAATAGTTGGACTGCCACTGGGTACATTATTCGTGATGAAGCAGTAACAATTTTAACTGCATATGGCGGTAGGAAACGCAGCTAGGGAACCTTATTTAGTTTATTACGATATTTACACCAATGTAGAGCATTAATTCCGCTCTGTCAATAATGACTTTCGATAAAATTAGCATAGCAGTGCGTCACGCATTTTTTCTCCTGCGCCTCACACTGCTAAGAATGCATGGATTCCAACCACGGGAAAGGAAGGGAACGTTTCACTTCTTTATGAAATGCTGGTGCTGTAAATACACATTCGAAAATAATTTTTTAGTATTACTGGCTAGAAATCGTTAAAACAAAATCTGGAAACCTTTTGAACTTTTTGATGAAAACCACGCAGCTTTCTCCTTTCTGAAAAACGTAAATGATCGAAAAACTTTAGAAGAAAGAAAGAGCTATTGTTCACATTTACAAAATAAACTGAGTGATGGCTTGAACTCGATATTGATCTAAACTATACCTTTAATGGAACAGAACTTTCCCCAATTTTCCTTAATTATTACACAACCCTGTTAGACCTACTGAACTACTTATTTCCAGTCAATTTAATTTCATAATTTCTGAATTTAGGGACAACATAATACTTGTCAACACTTTAACGACGTCTAGCGCATGAGAGGAGTAATGCACCCCCGAATCTTGGCCAATTGCCGGAAAATTAACAACATCACGTGGGGACGAAATGTTCCAGAAACACAATGAAGCACGTCATATGCAACCAGATCCGAACGGAAAAAGGATCTTGGCAAGAGTACAAAGCGACCGCCATGGGCAGTATCAGACCACTAATGGAGAAATAGAGCGTCTAGCAGCGGAGTGGAGTAGTATCCAAGAAGCAACATTGATCCCGGTTCATCTGTGACTGTTCCTTTCACTTCATAATCAAATGATGAACAGTCGAATTGGATAGCTTCAGAAGGATTTAAACGTCTCAGATGAATCTGTAACTCAGTTTACATCACATCATGTACCAATTCTACTGTTACTGCCTCTCTACTGACAAAACAATACATTCCGCCTATTTTTGTACTGGCAGGACGGCCTCTGGTGACATCTGGTGATCAATTCAAAATTACATAAGGAACTTCGATGTAGTCAGTAATACGTACTCTCTTAAGCAACTCTTCATATATCGTACATTAAAAGTGCTGTTTGAAATTACAATTTATGTGTCTGCATAATCACCAGGTTACCTAGAATAAGTCTCAGTAACCATTCTGCGAATAACTTACTTGAATTCTACAGAAAAAACCCTACTATTTTTTTTCCTTCAAGTCAAGACGTACGTTGCACTTAATCATGGCGTCTAAGTCAAGAGTATGTACCACACTCATCTACAGTGTGTTCAGAAATTACCGTTACAAACTTCTAGGACTTGTAAAGGGAAGCGGGTACATAATATTTTGAATAGGAACCCAAGTCCGGGAACGTACCGTTTCAGTGTTACAGGTGTTGGAAAACATGTTAGCTAGGAAGGTATACAACAGATCATTCATGGTGGAAGGCGGGGGTGATTATGTCGGATCTGCTGATGGCATTTGGCGTCTGTCTTACGTCTGACCTGTCGCTAGTCTCATTCACGCGTCTGTGAGTGTCAGAGCAAAATGACAGAGTACACGTTTGCATAATAGAACGATGCGATCCTTCTGAATGGCAAAGCTCACGGTAATGGAAGAGCTGTTCGTTGCCTTTATCCAGATAGTTCTCCATAACGTCCACCTCTGTCGCACGGCCTTTGCACCACAATTACGCAACTACTTAGCGAAAGGATGCCTTCAGCATCAGTAGGTGTGACTGTGATGTTCGAAGGAGACGCTGCACACCCGCAATGGAAGGAACAGTACTGCATCACAGTGAAGAGAAACCGTCAACAAATACACGAGCAGTTTTTTTGGCTATAAATGAGTGAAATTATAAAGAAAGTGATGTACTGGGTCACGCATATTCAATTACTTGCAAAAGTGGTCGCGTTACCAACATGATTTCAAAAGGTTGCAGAATGGAAACAAAATTTGTAACAGCAATTTCCGAACACCCTGTGTGTAAATTGGACTGTCTTGTGTGCTATATACTGCACAAAACAGGTAACAGTTTATCATTGCTGGATTGAGTTTCTTCAAGCGATGCGCGAGTTAATAGCTGAAAGTCCCTTCCATTTTTCAGTTTTCATAGTGCATACGTCTGACGATTGCGTGTGCTGATATAAATACGTACAAAACAAAGTTACCGTCCATACAATGCAAGCGGTAATTACGATCCAACTTTTCTGCCCATCATCGAGATGTTGATGTCTGCAATCACTCATTCATAAATCACAGCTTTCAGATGGCCCCACAAAAAGAAATCCTGTGGATGAAGATCTGGCGATATAGCTGGCCATGCTACAGGGCCTTCACGACCAATCCAATCGGAAGGAAAGGAATTGTCCAGGAGGCATTGCATCATTTCGCTGATGTGAGCGGCGGCTCCATTATGCATGTACCAAGGCGTCATGTGAGAGGCCAAACTAAGGCCTTCCAACAATACCAGTAATGTAGCATCCAGGAAGCGCAAATATCGCTCTCCGGACAGCCTTCCTGCTAGTACATGTGCCTCTATGAGTTGTCAATCGATAATACCGCAGTAGATATTAACACCACATCGTTGTCGGTATCATCATACCTGAATGGGAGGGGGGAGGGAGGGGGTTGTTCTGTCCACTCGTGCTAGCTATGCGAATTCGCTATACTCTCCCTCGCAAAATAGTCTTCACCCGGGGAACTGTATTATTCGTGAAAAATGCTGGTAGTTCCTCTGACACCACAGCACTAATACGGAGAAATCCAGGTGACAATGCTAGTACCTCATGCATACGAAAGGGATGGTAATAGTTTCTCTTCGGTGCCCGCGTAAAACTAGATTGTGACTTAAGATCGCAGTGGCGAGAGACTTGATGCTTATTCTTCAATCCTCCGCAAAAATTTGTTATAAATTCTCTCTTCGTCATCCGCGCTGTACGTCGACGGTGGGCTCCCGGCGCTAATTCCTGGAGGTGCTATACGTGCACCTTATCCCCTCAAGTGCCTATCCACACAGAAAAATATTTTCGCGGAGGGAAGCCTCTCGTGGTACAGCTGTCTTGTAAGGTCAGCTCTTCCATCGACAAGCCGATAGGTGAGTAGAATGCTTCCGTATTCCTCTTTTGTGAAATTTTCCATGGAAGAGCGTCCATTAGTAGCTGTCGGCCCGGTGGGTGTGGGATAGAACGAACAGTGCACTGCTGCTCTAAATACGTCATGCGTGCCGTCTTTTCTGTTTACAGGACAAACGTTCCCTGACATGAGACTGTACACTCTGTCACCGCCGGCAACGTTTGGTTCACATACACTATGATGGAATTTGTTCTTTCTCGTACAAACTATCTTTCAAGCTCTGACAAATACAAATCAGCTTTTTGGTGTGTCGTGTGATGCATCTGTGGGTGAGTAAGATGCCGTGATCGTGTGGTTTGTCAGTTTGTCGTCCATGGCGAGGTCCATCTTTGTAACCACGACACCATGGAGCGCGTTACAGATGGGCCCAACAACATGCCGAATGGACCGCTCAGAATTGGCATCATGTTCTCTTCACGTATGAGTGTCGCATATGGCTTCAACCAGACAATCATCGGAGACGTGTTTGGAGGCAGCACGATCAGGCTGAACGCCTTAGACACACTTTCCAGCCAGTGCAGCAAGGTGGAGTTTCTCTGTTGTTTTGGGGTGCCATTATGTGGGGCCGAAGTACACCGCTGGTGGTCATGGAAGGCGCCGTAACGACGGTGCGATACGTGAATGTCATCCTCCGGCCAATAGTGCCACCATATCGGCAGCACATTGGCGAGGCATTCGTCTTCATGGACGACACTTCGTGCCCCCATCGTGCCCGTCTTGTGAATGACTTCCTTCAGGTTAACGACATCGCTCGATTAGAATGGCCAGCATGATCTCCAGACATGAATTCTTTCGAACATGTCTGGGATAGATTGAAAAGGGCTTTTTATGGACGACGTGACCCACCAACCACTCTGAGGGATCTAGGCCGAATCGCCGTTAGGGAGTGGGACAATCTGTGCCAACAGTGCCTTGATGAACCTGTGGACAGTGTGCCACGACGAATACAGGCATGCAAGAATGCAAGACCACGTGCTACTGGGTATTAGAGGTAGCGGTGTGTGCAGCAGTCTGGATCACCACCTCTGAAGATCTCGCTGTATAGTGGTACAACATGCAATGTGTGGCTTGAACGAGCAATAAAAAGGACAGAAATGATGTTTATGTTCATCACTATTCCAATTTACTGTACAGGTTCCGGAACTCTCGGAACTGAGGTGATGCAAAACTTTTTTGATGTGTGTGTATGTATATGTGCGTGTGTGTGATTGTGTACATTAGTTCCATTAATGCAGAGGACAAGGTAGACGAGGGTTGGGAGAAAATTATAGTTAGAATTCAAAGAAGTACGAGAGCGAGCTGAAAAGTAGTGCCCCCTGTTTTCTTTCTGTCCTCAGCATCGCTTGAGGTATTACATATCATGCATATTACTCGTTCGACTTTCCTGTTTTCCTGGCGCAAGATGCAACCCTCTGCCACTGCTCCGAATTATACTGTGTGACATGGAGGTGTGTAACGTAACTTGTCAGTGCATGACAAACTAGATGCTGTAATCGAGTTTCTAACTGCAGAAAACTTCAAGAGACAAAGGAATTAAAGACATTAGCTACTGGGTGGGTATTGATTTATATACATGGAGCAAGTTTAAAATTTGTGCTAGACCAGGAGTCGAACCCAGGTTTCCGCTTACAACGCACACTGCGCTGACCTCTATGCCATGCGGGTGCAGTGGTCACCACAGCCACTCGGATTAGCCTAGCGCGCCTCCCGTCAGACTCAGATTCACAACCTATGCTATGCACTACTGATGTTATGCCCTGCTCATCAACCTCATTACTCGTGGCATCTCGTCGATTCCTGTAAGAGTTCGAGCTTGGTGCACATCTGCCCTGTATGGATAATTGATTGCCATCGTCTTAATTATATGTATGTGCCAAAGGCTGAAAATACCACTTCAGTTGCAAATTTCTTTTACTATCACGACCGGTTTCCAGCACACCACGCCTAGTACACGTCCACCGCGGCACTCGGGAGCCACAGCACAGTGCGACACCTGAGGGTGGCCTTCCGAGAGAGGGAAACCGGTCGTGATAATAAAAGAAATTTACAACTGAAGCGGTATTTCCAACCTTTGGTATAATGCTCAGTTGCGGATGTTCTTTCAACAGGATTACTTGTATATGTATGTGGTAAATGTTTTTCCTGATATCTACAAAAGAACATATATGCAACAATCCGACGCCTTGGCCTCACTGTCATCGATCGTCTTTCACACAGCCCCGACTTCGTCCCATCTGATTTTCATCAGCTTCCAAAACTTAAAGAACACCTTCGAAGACTTCATTTTAATGCTGTGCAAGCAGAGGTGAGGTTATGGCTCCGTCAACATCATTCTACAGTGACTGTATCAACAAACAGGCTTCTCGTGAAAATGGAATCATTACTTGTTAATATTTTGTCTTTTTTTGCAAGAAAGTTACGGTTCTACACATCTCATGTACAGATATTTCAGTCAGGTATGACCGTATAATATTTAATCCGGCACTGAATGATCATTTCTAACGTCATAATTATTTGCGCATAAGAAAGCTAAGGTGTTCGTTTCTTACCTGAAGATGATTTATTGTGATCGAAGCAGCACAATGTTGTTCATCTTAGCAGCTGAAGACATTTTCAAAATTACTTACTGTAGTTTATAGTTAATTACCGACTCTTCTCAGTATGTCTAGCTAGTAAATGGAGAGGAGAAGAACATAGTCTAAAATCTACCGCTAACTTTTCAATGAATGAGAATACAAAGTTCAAATTCGTAGTAGTGAAATACGGATAAAACTTAATTTATGTATAGTAGGATGAAGTGGATTTCGTTTTCTTGTGGGACAAAACTGATAGAAACGTAGATAAACTACAGTTGCGACAGAACCAAAAATAACAAGAATATTGTTCGTTTTGCCACAGAATTTAGACAAAACAAAGAACAAACAAATATATGTTTTCCTAAGCGACACGAATAATTACCAATATATTAAAAGGGACCATTTTACTAGCTTTACGAGGGAAATTAGTATTAATTATCACATCTAAAACATAAAGCTAAATAATTAATTATTCGTTTGTTTGCGGGTACGTGTCTAAAGTAGTGTCACACATTGAAATCCCAGCGCCACAGTACTGTTGCACAGCAACTTCAATTCCCGGGTGCATGTACAGATTTTTGAAGTTATTATCTAGCGCATGGTGAGTGTCAGAATCAGTATCTGGGGCACGCAAAGAGCGCGTCGTTGGAGAAGAGAGGGAGCCGCTAGTGACACATTTCCACATCGAGCCAAACCGCAATCAAGAAGCGCAAACGGCACAATATGACAGCTCCTAATGCGTCATCCTGCGAGCCTTTCAGTATGCAGCCATAACATGTAACCACCGAGCTCAGCCACTCCGCCGCGTCCTAGTATTGACGGGAAGTGCAATGACGAGGAGAACTGACAATAACTGAGACACCACAGTGGGAGACAACTCCACTGACACCCCAGTATGATTGGGGCAAATGACCACATCGCTAGCAGCGTGTCGTTACGTCCAGTCTAAACACAACAGTTGCCGAAGCCACTGTCTCAATTTCTACCCTCCCGGTGAATGACTAATTCCGGCGGAATGACAGTCTCGCTAGTTACTTGATAACTTCACTGCCGAATCGTGGTGTGCTGCCCGCTGCCGAGAGAAGGTTTCGCCTCCAAGACCACAGTCAGCCGCCTGTAGTGGAAATCGCCCGCTGCAAACTGCCACTGCTGTTTGGCCACCGCCATATTCGAAGCAGGTGTAGATGAGTCTGGGCATTCCATTGGCGAAGGACCATACCAAGTGACTGCAAGCTACCACCTACAACATGGTGGACGAGACACCTGAGTACCGCCATCCTGGCTGTACGTAGTACCAACTCTCTGTCTGTACGTTGTGTTGCTGATTTAAGCCCTGAGCTTCCGCCTTCACGTCATCCACTGTCCATGATACGGTTTTGCTACGCACTGAAGCTCACGTCCCTCTTCGAGATCGCTGGGGGGGGGGGGGGGGGGGGGGGGGCTCGCACTAGATGCTGGTGAACCGCAGTAGCCTTGCGCCTACGCACTCCTGTATAGGCCGCCTGCACGACACTGCCTCTGGGTCCTCACCAGTGCAATAGCTGCAACTGGCGATGAGCTGTTTCCACATTCCTTGTACAGGGTGTTTCAAAAATGACCGGTATATTTGAAACGGCAATAAAAACTAAACGAGCAGCGATAGAAATACACCGTTTGTTGCAATATGCTTGGGACAACAGTACATTTTCAGGCGGACAAACTTTCGAAATTACAGTAGTTACAATTTTCAACAACAGATGGCGCTGCAAGTGATATGAAAGATATAGAAGACAACGCAGTCTGTGGGTGCGCCATTCTGTACGTCGTCTTTCTGCTGTAAGCGTGTGCTGTTCACAACGTGCACGTGTGCTGTAGACAACATGGTTTATTCCTTAGAACAGAGGATTTTTCTGGTGTTGGAATTCCACCGCCTAGAACACAGTGTTGTTGCAACAAGACGAAGTTTTCAACGGAGGTTTAATGTAACCAAAGGACCGAAAAGCGATACAATAAAGGATCTGTTTGAAAAATTTCAACGGACTGGGAACGTGACGGATGAACGTGCTGGAAAGGTAGGGCAACAACGTACGGCAACCACAGAGGGCAACGCGCAGCTAGTGCAGCAGGTGATCCAACAGCGGCCTCGGGTTTCCGTTCGCCGTGTTGCAGCTGCGGTCCAAATGACGCCAACGTCCACGTATCGTCTCATGCGCCAGAGTTTACACCTCTATCCATACAAAATTCAAACGCGGCAACCCCTCAGCGCCGCTACCATTGCTGCACGAGAGACATTTGCTAACGATATAGTGCACAGGATTGATGACGGCGATATGCATGTGGGCAGCATTTGGTTTACTGACGAAGCTTATTTTTACCTGGACGGCTTCGTCAATAAACAGAACTGGCGCATATGGGGAACCGAAAAGCCCCATGTTGCAGTCCCATCGTCCCTCCATCCTCAAAAAGTACTGGTCTGGGCCGCCATGTCTTCCAAAGGAATCATTGGCCCATTTTTCAGATCCGAAACGATTACTGCATCACGCTATCTGGACATTCTTCGTGAATTTGTGGCGGTACAAACTGCCTTAGACGACACTGCGAACACCTCGTGGTTTATGCAAGATGGTGCCCGGCCACATCGCACGGCCGACGTCTTTAATTTCCTGAATGAATATTTCGATGATCGTGTGATTGCTTTGGGCTATCCGAAACATACAGGAGGCGGCGTGGATTGGCCTCCCTATTCGCCAGACATGAACCCCTGTGACCTCTTTCTGTGGGGACACTTGAATGACCAGGTGTACCGCCAGAATCCAGAAACAATTGAACAGCTGAAGCAGTACATCTCATCTGCATGTGAAGCCATTCCGCCAGACACGTTGTCAAAGGTTTCGGGTAATTTCAATCAGAGACTACGCCATATTATTGCTACGCATGGTGGATATGTGGAAAATATCGTACTATAGAGTTTCCCAGACCGCAGCGCCATCTGTTGTTGAAAATTGTAACTACTGTAATTTCGAAAGTTTGTCTGCCTGAAAATGTACTGTTGTCCCAAGCATATTGCAACAAACGGTGTATTTCTATCGCTGCTCGTTTAGTTTTTATTGCCGTTTCAAATATACCGGTCATTTTTGAAACACCCTGCATGTGAGTGTTCGAATCAGCGTGCCTTCTACTTCACTGGAGAAAATAATCTGCACTGTAAATTACTCGTAATAAATATAATTCGAGACATCGCTGTTTCACTGGCGCCGTAGGGCATATAACAGCCATCTACACCACCTCCCAAGCTAAGCCTTCTGCTCCGGCAGTATCAGTATCTCACCTGCTCAACTTCCACGCCCACTAAAAATCCTACAACTGGTGCGCAGAAAAGGTGGGCTTCGGGACCATGCGGACATCGCTACAGCGCCAACGCCACTTCTACTGACGTCAGAAGTGGCTGCCTACGCTACAACTATTGAAGATGTGGGCTTGACAATGTGCTGCTATAACTGGTAATCAGCAGCTTCGCTCTCCTTGCACTCAACATTTCGTACAATGCACAACGGTGAGTGAGAAACTTTTTATTTAGCTTGTAACTGGCCGTTTTCATTTTGTAATTTATTGGCTATGCTGGATCATAGGGACATTTATTTTAATCTGAAGATAGCTCTTGTACAAGCGTGTAAAGCTCCTCACTTGTCCGCTTTTAAGGGTAGCATCTTTACGGTGTACATTTTGCAGTCTTTCTAGCCACGAGTCCCCACAGATGAAGGCTACGCCAGTCATATGTTACACATGTCTAAGTTGGGGTCATTGGCGTGAGACTGTAGTGAGTTTAGGTAGGATATGATACACCTTAAGAACTAGTGTAACTCATTGTGTAGTGCGAACCCGTGTCATTCCCTTTAGTCTTCTGTATTTCTTTACTCTTCGCGCAGCAGTGGAACGAGCAAGATGTCGGTAGAAACACTCACCGCACACGCACCGGTGTTTCTGTTTTCGCTCTGTCATTGCAGGTCTCTAGGTTATGAGCAGCACTTGAACAGAAGCCAGGAAGGAAATTGGAACTTTACAAGAACGAGGTGCAAGAACTGTGTGCCGAGAATCAAGCAGACGCATCTTTAGAGAGAAAGGGATCAAGGGAGAAAGTGGCATGCTTGGTAGATGCAAGAATGTGTAGGGGCTAAACCAGCTATAGCTCAAGCTGTCATCGTAAGGCATTACGTTTGAGAAGTGCTCCCCTGAGACTAGACAAGGTGTCAGGAACCGAAGGTTGTGGAAGTCCCTGTAAATATACTTAGGCACAAAGTCCTGGCGTTCTGAAACTAACGGAGAGTAGTACACACGCGTCATCTCTTGTGAAATTGCGGAGGCTGAAGTATCTGAGGTACCAAACGAAGTAAGTCTTGCTGTACGGAAGTAAACGGTTGTAGCAACATGAGTTATACTGAATTAGATGCAGTAGTATCTACGCCACTGGGTGATAATGGTTGTTGGAGGCTGGGCCAGATGTACGGAAAAGTACAATTGCCACTGATTTTTGTATCGTGTGCAGTTGAACTACGGAGAAGGCACAGGAAGCTATTGATTATGTTAACTGTGTTGCGCCTGTCGTGAATTAAGTATAAGTCCAAACATATTTACTTACGAAGGGAGCAGATTCGGCAGCACTTGAGGTGGCAACAACTTCTCCAAACGGGGGAGGCGGGAAGAAAAGGAGGAAAAGTCTTGTAAATTTAAAGATTGAGCACACAAGACTGAATCCTTACAGGAATGTTCGCCTGAGAATCAGGGTAAATTTGACAATACTTGCAATTTTACAGGTAACAAGAGTAAGAAGATACGTCTGTAATTGTTTTTAAAAGCACCTTCACATTCAGCGAGACATTTCTTCAGTCGAAGGAGATAGTTGCAAGTGTTCCAACGTGGCAAGGGTCTCTTATTATGAAAACGGAACCACCTAAGCTGCGTACGGCATCACTAAAATTCAACGCACATGGTGAAGTGCTGAAGAGCAGAAGGAAGTTGGTCCTGAAACGGAAAGGTATATGAAGGCATGACATTGCAAGGTGTAGTCGATTTCTAAGTAACTATGAGTGCGAGGTGCCGGGGCTAGTAGTGTATTTATCACTAAATTCTACTAGAATCCACATGTGTAAATCATGCTCTAAGCCCCCCCTATTCTAACTCCGACTTTTGCTGTTGCACAAGGATAAAACAAATACGCAAACTGACTCTAATCAACCCTGCTAGTGGAGTAGAAGAGAGTTTGGCACCTGCAATAATTTAATTTGATAAATAAGTTAAATAAACAAAGGTTTCATTAGCATAGTGAGGAATGATAGGGTTGCTCTATTGATTAACAGAAAGAAAGTTCTGTCCAAAATAACAATATGATTTATTAAGATTAAACGCAGAATAGTAAAAGAGACACAGGAAATATAAAACATCAAATTGGCTAAAATTGGAGATTCATACAAACACAGTAAAGGTGAAGTTGTCCCTAACTTAGATCGTGAGGTTTAAGACGAAGTGGTATGTGGAGCCAATTCCTTTCCACTCAAATCTCAAGAGAGACACACAGCTAACCCAATAGTAATTGCTGCTACTCGAAACTGAACAAAGTTAGAAAAGGATGAACAGGCGCGCTCTGCTGAGCTCTGATTATCACCTAGGAAAATCCCTATCTGCCGGTGCTGCGGACGTACATTACCAACAGTCTTCTTATCTCCCAGAACACGATCTGGCGTACCGCAGGCGAGGGCTGGTTGCTCCGACGTCCTCGACCGAAAGGCGACTGCCGACTACCCAGAGCACCCGCACAGGCCGAACACCGAACATTCCCGCCCCCACGACAGTGGCCGTGGTTACGTTCCAATCAGCAACTCGAAAACCGGCGGAAATTCCACTCCATTGCCGGAGCACTACCATTCCACCAATGGAGATTCTTGGCGCCAATTTCTGTGCTGATTTTGCAGAAAGTGCGGGAATTTTCCCGCCACAACTGCGTGGGTACACAAGTCATTCCCACGCCTCGCTGGTAGCCCGCCAGAAAGTGTTTTCGCAAAGTTTCTCTGAAGTAACGGAACCTCTAGCCCAGCCGCTACTTCACACCCCAGCGGGCGTGTCTCTTGACAATGTCGGCGTCTGAAAAGCATTCACTCGACTGCCTCACACACGTCGGCTTAACTCTCTCCAGTTCCACAGAGCCCGCCTGTCACCGGCCCACCCGGGTGACGAGAGACGCTGCGTGGGAAGTACGCGTGTTAAGGAAAAGCAACCCTCCACCGCATGCAACTAGAGAGGAGAATCGTAAGATAGAAATATGAGAGGGGGCTCATGCCACCTCTCATTGCCCCTACGCCATTTTAGATTGTAATTGGTGAGCGGTTGGCTCACTTAGGAGCAAGGTAGTGAGTCAATCGCCCAAGAACAATCTTACAAAGTGACTCCACATACCGCACTCTATAAAAAAGATCATTGCAACTGAAAAATGCAACTCATAGAGGGAGGATTATTTATGATGTAGCCAACTTCACCTTCTTAATATGGAACACTAACACTCACATCACACATCCATACCCAGGGAGCCCCTTCCCAAACACCGATTCACGCAGACATTCACTCTCTAAATATGGCCCGGGCATCTGAGCCAAATATGGAGCAGTTTATTCTTTACAATCAGAGTTGGAGTGCTCCGCAATTAAATGCCCAAGATGTTACAACAATTTTAATCATTAAACTAACCTGAACTCACTCACACATGATACTATATAAGTTAACAATCTCTTTGTGAGCTTTCAGAATCTAATTACAACCTCCGATTCATTCTGTCTCCCTGCAGCAAGAATAACCTTTACAAAATGTTCCCTGAACTGATGGTCCATTCACAATGACAGTGGTGGTATCTGCTTCAGTTTATGGGGACTTCAGGCACACTGTTTGCATACACACAACAATAAACACAAAATACAAAAAAAACATGGTGTGGAGAACAATACAGTAATCTGTAATAAGAATTACAGTGTAAAACACAAACGCATACAAGGTATAACATACATTACAAAAACAACATAAGAAAAAGAAATTTAAGAAAAAAAACAAGGTTCATGGGGCATCAAATTGTGCGTGCACATTGCACAAAGTTCACGACTGTGCTGAGAATGAGGCACTAAATCACATTGTTTGAAATATCCGTAGCACTTCACAAATTCTACAGTACTGACATCACATAAGGCTAAACGTCGGGTGTTGTTGCTACGTTGTGGCAACAGCAATAGGGAGTTCTGGAGTGTCTGCAGTACGCTGTTGAGATTGTAGTCAGACCCACGCATATGATCACGGCAGTACGGTAGGAAGACACAGTGATAGGCTCTCCTCACGTCGATTAATTGTCTCTGAGGTCTACTCGTTGGGATACATCACTAGTCTAGGTCTCTTCTCTCGCTGGACAGAACTTTATGTTTCCCAATATTGCAGTTCGACGAGGGATGATGGCACGTGGAGTGACTCCACAAGTGTGTGAGGTCATCCATACAGGATCGAACTAGGAGCGACTATTGTTAAAAACTGCTCTCTAATAGAGAGGAGAAGTAAGACATGAGACCATACATTTGTTAGTGTGGCACGATACTGCTTTGTGTATGCAGATCGGCCAATGCTAGTGAGTTGTAAAAACCCAAACAGGTGAGTATAGAGCGTCCCTTTCTGTCCTGAGGCACATGAGGCGCAGGTTCTGACACGATATGTGATCTTCTTCGTGTACTCACGACAACGTGGTCTGCCGCAGGGAATCCCTCCAAGCGGCTGCCGCGTCCGGAGAGCTAGCAGGCTGTCGCGTGTCAGGGTCAACGGCCAGCCCCACTTTCGCTTGTGGCGGGGCAAGGGTCCCGTGTAATCCCTCAGGTAGGCAGCCGGGTGACTGTCAGCGTGTAGGACGGGACGCTCGCCCTCTAGCAGGTAGCCGAAGACCTCTTGTTTTTGCGCTGGCTGGCCTCTGCATTGCCACGTTCCTCGTCATCTGTACAATTCTTACAAAAGTCTTATGCCTAACTTTTTCCCATGACCTTCTATGTTATAATAAATTTACCTAATGAAACATTGATGGTCTGTCATTTCAGACACTCTTATTTTACTTTTATAGTTATTAATCTATGGCAATCATTATAACATCTAATCTAGACATGGAAATAATTTATTTTGATATACGTGTAGAGACCGATCTCAGTAAGTACATGGTGTGTGATAACTGATGCTTTGTAATGGATGAACAACTAAATGTGCGGGCCCGCACTAATATTACTATTAATTATATAGATCGACAGTAGACATGCTTCAAGAATTAACTACCATATCCCAACGATCTACATTCTACGTCTTTTAATTAAATTATGTTGTTATGCAGGTCTAAGTTTTACTGTGCTATAAAGAACATGCAACTACGCTACTTTCGCTCGCCCGTCGTCCCTCCATCTCGGGTCTGTGGTTTGGTGACCTGAAAAATAGCAACTCAACAGGCGCGCGCCACACTTGTGGTAGAAAACCCCCACAATATTAATCTAGTTATTGTTAAATCCTACAGTTTAACTTATCCTAGTATCGTACTTTCCCTTTTATTTATTTATTTATTTATTTTATTTTATTTATTTATTTATTTATTTATTTATTTATTTATTTTATTTACCTTATACAATACCCTTACATAGTTCCTGTTACGCTGAGATGTCTTGCTGCTCGCCGCTATTGACGACAGTGATGTGCGCGCCGTACGACATGACCTCCGAGTTTTCATTACGCCTCACTGAAACTCCAGAGACTGGGTTAGCCATGGCTATACACGACAATAAATTTATAGTTGCAACTTCCTTCTCTATGTGAAGCGGTTTTCGCGATCGAAGTACACCTTTCCAGAAGCAATGTAATATGACCAAGCCAGGACTGGTTCCTGTTGAGGATTCAGACACCCAACACACGCCAGCTACACAGTATGTCACGAATATCCAAGTACAATTCCTTGGTGATTCATCTGTGACAAAAACGAGCAGCACGCTAAATCCCCAACCAGCACATTAGCATGGTAGGCTTTTATGCCCTCATTTCTCTCGTCTAGGGCACCATTAGAGTCAAATGCTCACAGGTTCACCCCGACTTGCAAGACAACGATACCGGCGCAGCTCTGCAAAAACTATACTGCCCATATTCACCCTCGAAATCGCGCAATATACCACAATCGTGCAGTGCACTGACGCGTGCCTGCAAGCATTGGTATGAACGTCTCACGAACTGGTTGTGGCCGCTATGGAGCGTATCACGACCTCTCAGAACGCTTCTAAGAGCACGTTCTTGTATGCGCCCGTTTGTGCGACGTCTCGTCACTCATCCTTATCCCTTAACATGGACACCAGATAGGAAAGGACAAAAACATTGCTCATGAAAAGGTAGTGTCTCCTACTCCATCGACATTGGAGATCGCAAACATAAACAAAAAGAGGATAGCAGCAGTAAATTCTTATGCAAGACAACGCAGCGTGTTAATACTTTAGCAGTCTTAATCTATTAATGTAACGATTATTGTTCCCCGAACAAAGGTTCATATATTTGCCTATTCTACTATGTACATTTCTTACACTACTACTATTCTACGAACTCCTTTATGTGAGATATGTGGTGGAGTCCTATGGACTTCTTTCCTTTCAGCGTCTCCAATTCATAAGCATTGTGGTGAGCTGCTCTCCTTATACGGTACGGGCCGTTGTAAACAGAATAGAATTTTTGGCATTTCATTTTTTGTTTGTTCGAAAGTCGGAAAGACTTAACGAGCACCTTTTGTCCAACTTGGAAGTGTCGTAGACGAGCTCCCCTGTCGGCACGTCTCTTCCTGACCTCTGCTGCAGCCCGTATCCTCTTGAGAGCCAAATCCACTATGGCTTGGTGCTGCGTTCGCGCCCTTGGTGGGAAGTTTACGACCTTGGTTATCAAGTCCTTAGGAATCCAGTTTTTTAGTACTGTAATGGGTGCCAATTTTGTTATCCCATGGGGTGCCTCATTGATCACCTCCTGGAAGTCTTTAAGGAAAACGTCCCATGTCGTGTGCTGTTTGTTACAGTACAACCGGCACAAGTTTCCGAGTTCTTTAATAACCCGTTCTGCAGCATTCGAGCTCGGATGGTGTGAAGATATAAAAATGGGATCAATTTTACATCGACGCAACGTCTCCTTCCATGTTTTTGACTTAAACTGTGGCCCGTTATCAGAAATGATTCTACTCACATGACCAACCTGTGGTAGGAAATCCCGGATGAGGGCTCGTGATACAGTTCGTCCTGTCGCCCTCTTCAGTGGCGTAAAGGTAACGTATTTGGACGTTAGTTCAACAAACACTAATACGTAAGTATATCCTCTTCTTGTTCTTGGCAAAGGTCCCATCAAATCTGTTGCTGCTAATTGTCTTAATTTGGTCGGTACGATTGGGTATAATGGTGCCTGCATGCTCACAGTGGTGTGCTTAGCCTTTTGGCAGTCTTTACACACCGACAGTACCCTCCGAATTCGACGCTCCATGTTTCGAAAGTAACACATGGTCCTTAGCTTGAGATTGCACTTGCGTGGTCCGAAGTGTCCATAGCTAAGGTGAGTATGCCATATAACCTTGTTTATTAGGTGTTCAGGGATGCATACCCCCCATTCAGTGTCATTGGTATAATTTCGGTGGAAAATTATGCCTTTACGCAAGAGGTAGAACTGCCTGATGGTGGCGTGTCTTCTGTCTATCCATTTCTGCTTCAATAACACTAGGGCAGGGTCCTTGTCTTGCTCCTTCTTGATGTCCTGCATACTACAGGTAATAAAATTCTCAAAGGCTACTTTCTGCATATAGTAAAGGCAGTAGTGATTTTCCTCTAGATCTTCTTCCATGTTGTGCTCAAATCCGATCGGTGACCGTGATAAGGCGTCTGCAATAATGTTCTGACTGCCGGGGATATATTCTATCGAAAAGTTGTACTGCTGTAGATATGATGCCCACCTAATGAGCCGCCTGTGATTAAGCTTTGCAGTCATCAAGAACTCGAGTGCCTTGTGGTCTGTGTAGACTTTCGTCTGGCGACCAAACAGAAGGTATCTGAATTTTTCAAACGCCCATACAATAGCCAGCGCCTCTAACTCGGTTACTGAGTAATTCCTCTCACTCTTGGCTAGTACTCTGCTAGCAAACGCAATTGTCTTCCACACCCTGTTTCCTTCATGTACATAGTCTTGGAACACCATGACACCCAGACCGGAGTATGAACTGTCCGTTACTATGCAAAGCTCTTCAGCTAAATTAGGGTGTGATAGGATGGGTGCTTGTAATAATGCGAATTTTAATGTTTTCCATTCGGATTCGGCCGCCTCATCCCATTCCCAAGGAATCTTCTTTCCTGTAAGTTGATGCAACCGAGGACTGCTCTGAGTTTTGACATGTATAAAGCGGTTGTAAAAATTTATGATCCCCAAGAACCCCCTTAACTGCTTCTTTGTCGTAGGAATGGGAAACTTTTCAATCGCTTCGATCTTTTCGGGATTTGGCGCAATGCCCTCACCCGTGATGATATGTCCTAGAAATTTCACAGAGGACGTCCCAAAATTCGATTTTTCGATATTGATAGTCACACCGTATTCCTTGAATGTCGCTAGGAGTTCACCGAGGACCGCATTGTGCTCTCCCCAAGATTTCTCCGCGATCAGCAAATCGTCCACATAGCTGGTGACATGACGTTTCAAATTATCGCTTAGTATGCCGTCCAGCCCCCGAATGAATGCGGCAGATGAAACGTTCAAACCAAATGGTAGACGACGAAACCGGTAACATCTTCCAAATGCTAAAAAGGCTGTGTACTGTCTGCAATTTGGATGGAGCTCGATCTGCCAGAAACTCGATTTTAGATCAACTGATGAGAAGATTGATATTCCATGGAAGTTTTGTAAGAGTTCCTCTAATCGTTCCGGTCTGTCTGTTTCGGGTTCTATTATGGTATTAATTTGTCGCGAGTCCAAGACTAAACGAATACTACCATCTGCCTTCTCGACTACTCTTAACGGGTTATTATAGGCTGAAGCCGTAGGTTCTATTATTCCTTCACTCAGCATTCGCGTAATTTCAGCTGCTACTTTCTGTCGATATGCCAAGGGGATTGGATAGGGTGGCACACGAAACTGGTTGTGCGGACGTACACGAAATTCATATTGGAAGTTCTTTATTGATCCTGTCTTGGGAAGGAAGACCTCCGCATGTTCTACTAGTAATTTATGAAGTTCTTTGCGGTGTTCGCCCCTTATATTCTTTATTGCTTCCACTTTTTCTCCTATTTTCTCCTTTATTTCTCCCATTATTCCGACTTCATTCTCATCCGTGTCCTCTCCCCTATCCGCAACGTCGTCCTGTTCTTCCTTTCTGTCTTTCAGACACGCATAGTTTATCCGAACACAGTTAGACGGTAGTTGAGCTGGGATCAGCTGATCGTCGAACTTAATGTGGACGGGATTCCCTTTCCTCAAAACCACTTCACCTCGTCCTAGATCAACTATCGCTTCATGTTCATTTAGGAAGTCCGTTCCTATTATCATGTCGATCGCCAGATTTGGCACGATCCAGAAGTTAGACTCTATTTTGTGTCCTTGGCAGGAGAATTCCAGTCTTGTTTGTTGGGTGACCTCCGTACATTTACCCGCTAATGCCCCTTTTATTTTGGTTTTCTTAACCGATAGGACAGGCCAGTCCATCTCCTGAGAGCACCTCTTGTATGCTGCCTCAGATATTGCTGTTATGTAGCTTCCACTATCTATTATCGCATTCAGACTCTTTTCAGCTATTGCTACTGTGATAAGAGGCTGCCGATCATGTCGAGGAGTTGCTTTATGTTCCTCGAGCAGGATTTCTGATAAATCTTCGTAATGTATCATCCGTAGTTGGCCAGGTCCGAGATTACGTGCGAAATTCCGGCGGCCTGTGTTCGCACTAGTCTGGCGTCAATCCCTAGTTAGGCTCCCCCTCCTCTGACGTGCATTAGGATTTGCGGGTCTGGTTTCAATCTCCTGGTTCCACCGTTGTCCTTGGTTTCGCTCTCTCCAATTACGGTCGCTTTGCCGTTCGTTATTCCTTCTATCCCAGATTCCTTGTCTAGATTGACCCTGCTCCCTGACGTTCTGGTTTCCGTGTCTTTGGTTTCCATAACCTTGAATAGCGTAACCTTGACTTCCGTAACCCTGGTTTCCTAACTGACCAGTGCGATTATGCAATCTGCTGTCGTCTTCTGTTCCTGGCCGGTGGTATTTGTTACTTTGCCCCTTCTTCCTGTCCTTTGCGTCTTGTTTATCAAAGACTACTTCGAGTTCGCGCAATAGAATCTTGAATGCTTCTATGTCAGCTCCACACTTGCCGACAAGTGTCTGTTGGTACCTAACTGGCAATTTGGAAAAGCAAAATTTAATGATTTCTCCGTTACTATATGGACTATCTAAAAATTGATTCTTCTTGAGTAAATCATCAAGAAATTTGGTTGCGCTCCTATGCCCGGACACTTCCAGTTCAGGACAAAATATTATTTCCTCTTTAATCCTATCTTGCGTTTCCTTTGACCAGTAGGTCCGCAAGAATGCACCAACAAATTCCTGATAAGTCCGACACGTCACTGCCACACCCCGCATCTTTTCCGCGGCTTGGCCTTCGATGTGTCCACACATGAATTCTAATTTTGCCTGGGTTGGCCATGATGCCGGTAATGAATTTGTAAACTGCATCACCCAGCTCTTCGGATGCATCGACCCTCCATTTTCTTTGAACTTCTGGAATTTCAGTATCGACAGGAAGTGATTGTGATCAAAATCCTGTCCGATCCTCGCACTGGTGTTGTCACTCGTTTCCGATACTTGCACGTCTGCTGAGTGTCCTGTTCTATCTTGCTGATAACTGTGATGTGCAACCTCTGTATCACAGTGGAAGTGGCACTCAGAATTCACTCTCCTAAGTGGGCTATAATTATTGGAGCTATTACTTGCTGTTTCTGCGTGTGCATTGTTAGTTCCGCACTCTGTCACTGGGCTAGAGCACGGCGGGCTTTTCCTCGGAGACACAATTCTGTGTACTCCATCATGGGTATCCGAACGCGCAGTGCTCGTGTGCCCGTTTTGCTCTAGTTTTGCTATCCGACTCTCTACTTCTTCCATTCGTTTCGTGGAGTTCGCAACCGCGATATTACCTTGAGTTTTTAAGAATGCTAGGGATTTTGAGTGGGATTGTGTTGTACGTCGCAAGCGCCCTGCGAGTTTAGAAGTTGCTTCCGCGACTTTCATTGCCCCTGTTGCTGCAGTTTTGGCAAGGCCTGCTACTTTTTGTGCTACCGTTGACATTTGTTTTGCTTCTCCACATTCTTTCTTTATTGTTAATAATTCCCCACGAATTTCCCCTATATGCGAAATTATTGCCTCCGTGTCCTTCTTACGCTGTTCGTCAGCTTCTTCCTTCTCCTTCTTACGTTGTTTCTCCTCTTCTTCCTTCTCCTTCTTACGTTGTTTCTCCTCTTCTTCCTTCTCCTTCTTACGCTGTTCGTCAGCTTCTTCCTTCTCCTTCTTACGTTGTTTCTCCTCTTCTTCCTTCTCCCTCTTACGCTGTTCGTCAGCTTCTTCCTTCTCCTTCTTACGTTGTTTCTCCTCTTCTTCCTTCTCCCTCTTACGCTGTTCGTCAGCTTCTTCCTGCTTCTTACGCTGTTCGTCAGCTTCTTCTTTCATTGATCGTAGGAAGCTCAGTATTGGGTTTACGTCATCTTCTTGATCCTCTTCAAACATGGGCGATGTAACTCTGGACACCTGGGCGCTAGAGCTCTGACGTGACCGAGCTGGCCTCTGTCTGCACTCGTTCGTTTGACTATAAACTTCTGCTACCGTCTCGACCTGTGTGCCTGTCTCTGTTTCATCCTCTACTTCACTATCATAATCACGGCCGCAACGCAGCTCTGAGATCGCGTCCAAATCACCTTCCTCATCAATGCCCCTGGCGTCCTGTCCTGCTAAAAATGTGCCCATCTCATCTCCGAACCTATTCCCGTCAGTAAACTGCCCCTTATCCATTATGCTATCCTCTTTTGTTTTAGCTTCGCCCGATAATAGTCGTGCCTTACTTCTCGTTATCATTCATAAAAACAAATTCATCTAAAATGCACAATAAAATTAATCTACTCCATATATTTTTTACACATAAACATAAAATTTCAACAACGCTGTTCCAACGCTGTAATCACAAACACAATTTGATGTGGTACAGAAACCGCACACAAATCCGACAAAGTGCGATGCGGTACAGACACCACATCAGCGAAACACAAAAAAAACAATGAACAAAAAATATATACACTGAAAACAAAAACTGTAGTCATGCGCCGCTACTTAAAACTAAACGCGGAACTACCAAAAAAAAACTTGGGTATTAATCATTAAAAAAAATAGAGAGAAAAAAAATTGAATGTTCCTACTAAGAATCCTGTTTGTTTATCAGAGATTCACAGGAAAGATCCTGGCAGGGTCGCCATATTATGCGAGGTGCCGGGGCTAGTAGTGTATTTATCACTAAATTCTACTAGAATGTGTAAATCATGCTCTAAGCCCCCCCTATTCTAACTCCGACTTTTGCTGTTGCACAAGGATAAAACAAATACGCGAACTGACTCTAATCAACCCTGCTAGTGGAGTAGAAGAGAGTTTGGCACCTGCAATAATTTAATTTGATAAATAAGTTAAATAAACAAAGGTTTCATTAGCATAGTGAGGAATGATAGGGTTGCTCTATTGATTAACAGAAAGAAAGTTCTGTCCAAAATAACAATATGATTTATTAAGATTAAACGCAGAATAGTAAAAGAGACACAGGAAATATAAAACATCAAATTGGCTAAAATTGGAGATTCATACAAACACAGTAAAGGTGAGGTTGTCCCTAACTTAGATCGTGAGGTTTAAGACGAAGTGGTATGTGGAGCCAATTCCTTTCCACTCAAATCTCAAGAGAGACACACAGCTAACCCAATAGTAATTGCTGCTACTCGAAACTGAACAAAGTTAGAAAAGGATGAACAGGCGCGCTCTGCTGAGCTCTGATTATCACCTAGGAAAATCCCTATCTGCCGGTGCTGCGGACGTACATTACCAACAGTCTTCTTATCTCCCAGAACACGATCTGGCGTACCGCAGGCGAGGGCTGGTTGCTCCGACGTCCTCGACCGAAAGGCGACTGCCGACTACCCAGAGCACCCGCACAGGCCGAACACCGAACATTCCCGCCCCCACGACAGTGGCCGTGGTTACGTTCCAATCAGCAACTCGAAAACCGGCGGAAATTCCACTCCATTGCCGGAGCACTACCATTCCACCAATGGAGATTCTTGGCGCCAATTTCTGTGCTGATTTTGCAGAAAGTGCGGGAATTTTCCCGCCACAACTGCGTGGGTACACAAGTCATTCCCACGCCTCGCTGGTAGCCCGCCAGAAAGTGTTTTCGCAAAGTTTCTCTGAAGTAACGGAACCTCTAGCCCAGCCGCTACTTCACACCCCAGCGGGCGTGTCTCTTGACAATGTCGGCGTCTGAAAAGCATTCACTCGACTGCCTCACACACGTCGGCTTAACTCTCTCCAGTTCCACAGAGCCCGCCTGTCACCGGCCCACCCGGGTGACGAGAGACGCTGCGTGGGAAGTACGCGTGTTAAGGAAAAGCAACCCTCCACCGCATGCAACTAGAGAGGAGAATCGTAAGATAGAAATATGAGAGGGGGCTCATGCCACCTCTCATGAGAAAGAGAGGTAACTAGAGCTGCAAATCACAGGATTGCATGTGGTAGTACTGCTAGTAGCAAAACATGGTTTTAGGAAAGTGTGTTTTAAGAGAACGTAAGGGGAACTTTTGTTTCGAAAGCAAAGTTCCAGGTGATGTACCAAAACAGCTGATTAAACAAATCACTTGATAGAATAAGAAAAAATTGTAAATTGATGACACCTTATAGAATCAGAAATACACTGAAGCTTAAAAGAAACTGGTAAAGGCACGCATATTCAAATATGCATGTAAACAGGTGGAATACGACGCTGCGGTCGTCAACACCTACATAAGACAACTGGCGGAATTAAAGCTGTGAGGACGGGGCGTGAGTCACCGAGCGAGGTGGCGCAGTGGTTAGACACTGGACTCGCATTCGGAAGGACGACGGTTCAATCCCGCGTCCGGCCATCCTGATTTAGGTTTTCCGTGATTTCCCTAAATCGCTCCAGGCAAATGCCGGGATACTTCCTTTCAAAGGGCACGGCCGAATTCCTTCACTGTCCTTCCCTATTCCGATGAGACCGATGACCTCGCTGTCTGGTCTCCTTCCCCAAAACAACCAACCAACCAACAACGGGGCGTCAGTCGTGCTTGGGTAGCTCAGTCGGTAGAGCACTTGCCCGCGAAAGGCAAAGGTCCCGAGTTCGAGTCTCCGTCCGGCACACAGATTTAATCTGCCAGGAAGTTTCAAGACAACAAGTGTCTGACGCAGTTGTTACACCGGTTACTGCTGCAACAATGGCAAGTTATCAACAATTAAGTGAGTTTGAATGTGGTGCTATAGTCGGCGCGCGAACAATGGGACACGGCACCTCCGAGGTAGCGATGAAGTGAGGATCTTCCCGCACGACCATTTCACGAGTGTACCGCGAACATCACGAATCCGGTAAAACATCAAATCTCCGACTTCGCTGCGGACGGAAGAAGATCCTGCAAGAACGGGACCAACGATCACCGAAGAGAATCGTTCAACGTCACAGAAGCGCAACCCTTCCGCAAATTGCTGCAGGTTTCAATGCTGGGCTTTCTACACGTATCAGCGTGCGAACCATTCAACGAAACATAATCGATATGAGCTTTCGCAGCCGAAGGCCCATTCATGTACCCTCGATGACTGTACGAACAGAAAGCTTTACGCCTCACCTGGGACCGCCAATATTGACATTTGACTGTTGATGACTGTAAACATGTTGCCTGGTCGTACGAGTCTCGTTTCAAATTGTATCGAGCGGATGGACGTGTACAGGTATGTATCCTTAGACCCTGCATATGGACAAGGGACTGTTCAAGCTGGTGGAGACTCTGTGATGGTGTGGGGCGTGTGCAGTTGGAGTGATATGGGACCCCTGATACCTCTAGATACGATTCTGACAAGTGGCACGTATGTAAGCATCCTGTCTGATCAGCTGCACCCAGTCATGTCCATTGTACATTCCGACGAACTCGGGCAATCCCAGCAGGGCAATGCGACACCCCATACGTCCAGAATTGCTACAGAGTGGCTCCAGGAACACAGTCTGAGTTTAAATACTTCCGCTGGTCACCAAACTGCCCAGACATGAATATTATTGAGCATATGTGGGATGCCTTGCAACGTGCTGTTCAGAAGAGATCTCCACCCCGTCATATTCTTAAGGATTTATGGACAGCCCTGCAGGATTCATGGTGTCAGTTCCCTTCAGCACTACTTCAGACATTATTCCATGTCGTGTTGCTGCACTTCTGCGAGCTCGAGGGGGCCCTACACGATATTACGCAGGTGTTCCAGTTTCTTTGGATCTTCAGTGTAGAGTAGCCGTGTGTCTTGAAGCAACCTGAGTATTCTAATTCTGCATGAGGCATAAAGCTGCCAATCCTGCAGAACAACTTTTGCACCAGATCCTCATAGAATGGCTTGAAGCCACAAATAAGACGTAGAAACTGAAACCAACTGTAACAGAACCTGTTATTATAGCAAGTAGAATGAGAAAGATCCTCACCGAGATTTAAGCGGGAACAAGTGATTTTACAAATCCTGTAAGATATTAATCAGGAAAGCACACTATAAATTAGTATCAGTGTACTCTGTCGAAATTGCAGTTGTTCTGGGTAGAGCAGAAAAAAGTTCTGGACGAATTTCTTTAAGAAGGGAGGACTCCTGCACAGCGAATTCAATTCGCAGGTACGTATATCCATCTTTTAAGTTATTTCTTGGAGCATACAGTACTTAAAGCGTCATTCCACAAACCTTGCACTATGTAGTGATATCTAACCTCAGAGCTCAGCCGCTCCATAGTGTTCTAGCACTGGCGGAAAATTTGAAGCCAAGGGAAACAGTGACGGGGAAGACAAGTTCACTGACACATCTGGATAATGAGGTCGCGATGACGTTATGTCCAGCTTAACTACAACTGTTTCTGAAGCCACAGTCTCAGTGGCTAGTCATCCCGTCTGCATGTCTATTCCGACAGAACTACAGCCTCGCTAGTTGCCATACAACTTAGCTGAAGAATTGTCAGGTGCTGCCTGCTGCCAAGAGAAGACTTCGCCTCCAAGGCCACCGCCTACAACGTGATGGGCGAGAATCCTGAGCACTGTCTCCCTGGCCGTGCGTGGCACCGCCTCTCTGGCTGTATGCCGTGTCACTGATTCGGGTCCCGGGCTTCCGTACTCACGACACCCGCCATCTGTGCTATGCTGTCATCACCCGCTTAAGCGCACGTCCCTCTTTGAGAGCGCTGGAGTGGGCCGCGGTAGCTGGTAGCGAGCCGCGGTAGGCTTGCGCCAACAGACTCGGTTCTCGCCACCTGTACGATACTGCCGGTGGGATCTGACCTGCACAATGGCCGTGGATAATAAAGCGTTGTGTCCACATTCCCTGTCCCCGTGAGTGTGCAAATCTGCTCGCCTTCCGCCGCTTTAAAGAAGGCAGTCCGTACAGTAAATTACTCATACGTTCCCTGACAAAGCTGTTTTACCGACACCTTTAAGCTTGGCAGCTCTTAAGTGCGGCCTCCACACCAGTAGTGTCACCACTTCATCTGCTTATCTTCCGAGCCCACTTAAAATCCTGAACCGAAGGATAATCACCACAGTAAATCAGTAGTCTGCTAGAGGAGCCAAAGCGGAATTGGCGCAACCCATTGATGAAGTGGAGTACCATCCCGTCATCCATTTTCCGAACTGAAATTAGAAAAACCCTGCGTCAATACATCACGAGTCGTTGGAAGTCTGTGGTAACCATGTACCATCAGACGAGTCAGTGGATAGGTGACATTTAAGCTTCCAGTGTGATCAAACAAACCTGAATGACGAAAAACCAGGTGACAGATCGCCTCTCTGCGAAGAACAAGGGATCTGAAGGGAACTAGCAGCCCTGCTACACGAAGGCGGACGTATCATAGTCGAGTCGAAAGTGAAGAAACTGGAAATTAGTCATGGGTCAGTTTTTCACAGCTTGCACGACGTTCTGAACGCCTCCCGCCTGTTTCCGCGACTGCTTATAGAAACCCAGAACCAGCGGTAACGCTGCAGTGAACCACCTAATTATCATGGACCAGTGTTGGGTGTATCACTACGTTCCAGGGGCAAAGGGGCAAAGTAACTAGTGGGCACATGAGGATTCACCGCCACCAGAAAAGTCTAGATGATGATGATGGCTTTTTGGGACTGCTACTGTGTTGTGCTAACAGGTTACGCTTGTAAAATGCAAATGCTCAGAGAAGCATACTAACGGAATCTTCTGACGATGTTACGGAAGGCTATCAAGATGAAGCGTCACATGATGCTGTCCAAAGGAGCGGGGGCGTTTTCGCTTCACGATAACACCCCAGCCTATATAGCAAGGGTCCCAGTCACACAAAATGGCTCTGAGCACTATGGGACCTAACTTCTGGTGTCATCAGTCCCCTAGAACTCAGAACTACTTAAACCTAACTAACCTAAGGACAACACACACAACCATGCCCGAGGCAGGATTCGAACCTGCGACCGTAGCGGTCGCGCAGTTCCAGACTGTAGCGCCTAGAACCGCTCGGCCACACCGGGCGGCCCGGTCACACACGCTCCTTCTTTGGGCTATGAAATTTCACATCGTTCTTCATATTTTCCTAATATGATACGTAGTGACTTCTTCCTTCTTGCTGAAATGAACTAACTATTACGTGTCAGGCATTTAGAGAATGAGTACGACGTGATTTTGGATGTTTAACATTCCCCGAATAGGCGAAATGTAAACGTCTGCAACCAAGGACTCCGGCAAGTCATCCATCGAAGGGGCAAATGTGTCTCATGGAAGCTGCGAACTTGGAACTGTAAATGACACCAAGTGTCATTCACCGTTCCATGTTCGCAGCTTGATTTGTTCGAGGTGACAAACTTCATAGCTGTCCCTCGTAAGATTTGTGTGATTAATAAATACTCATCTTTTATCTTTTCAAAACAGCTACTACACGCTTGAAATTTGTTTTGACATAAAAATATGAAGCTGCGTTGAGCCTGGTATCACTGAAAATCGATAAGTAACTGAAAAAATTCTAAATGAGAACCGAATCCCACAAATTTGAGCTAATTGTCTTCCACCTTTCAGGAGAAGTAAACATAATGTATTCTTAAATTACAAAAGCAGTGCTGTTGACAGAGAAAAAGCTTCTGTATGTGGTACGTAAAGCGTACTATTATGCACAGTGAGAATGTCTGTGCCCTCTTTTTCCTCTAATGACTGCCTCCTCCATGTTCTTACCACCACCTACGCACCCACGCACCTACCGCTCTCATCTGCTGACAAGCTGTGGTCCTGTCACATGACTCCCTCTGTTTCCTCCGGTTTGCTCGTTCCCAGCTCCGGTAATACCGGATACGGCCGCAGCAGTGCACTAATCGGAAGACGGAACATTTATCCAGACCCACAAACCTGCTCTACACGTCATACTACCATCTTCTATCCTCTATTTTGAACTAAGTATCAGCGTCGCAGCACATCTGGACAGGCACGAAGTGTCATAGTACGACGTCCTTTGAGGACAATAACCATTTATAATACAACAGTACACAAACAGCACATAAGCCTAACAAAATCTATTGTAAAACCTATACACTCTATGACAGGAATTTCGTTTTGATTTTGTTTAAAAAACAATTGATGAGTCTTGGTCTGGTTCCCGTCTCTAAACTGCTGGCATGAGGTGGTCTTTTTTTTCTTTTTGTATTACTTAGACTAACAATACTTGCTTGAAACTAGAATGTTTGTAATTAATGCTGTCATTATTCCCTCTCCTAACGTTAATTTTTAAGTGTTTTTGTTCGCTCTTTTGACGGTGAGCGTCGAGATGAGTTGGACGTTACTAATATGGTAACGCTATTGATCGGCCACCATTGCTGCAGCCTTAAATGCACATCGCATGCCTAGTAAAAAAATTATTCTACATTCATATTACGGAGTAGAATACCTTTTAAATAATCATTGCAATGTGCAATTCAAAGCAAATACTTGCACTCGATTAAAGGTATTTGTTCTGAAGGTTCATGCATCACCCTGTCAGCAACGAGCCAACAATCACCGATTATGTCGCTTTCCGTCTCAGCTCCCGTCATTAAGATAAATCCGCTTTCTCTTCTTACTAGCAACCAAATGCAATCAACCTTTAATATTCTATTCAATTAAACATTCGTCCCATTATAAGGTTTTCATAAGTTGATGTTGTGCTGTTTAACATTGACGAGGCTTTTTTCATGCTTCGTCTTCATTTGGAGACCTTCACTGAATGAGCTGGGAGTAGGGGAAAGTTGTCCAAAACCGGGTTGGCGGATCAAACTGAGTAGGCACTTATTTCTTGACCGCTGCTGCTGTGTCGCAAATAAAGTAATAACTATTAGAAAGTGCCACCTAGTGGTGTATGAGTTGAGTTTCGCGAACATAGCACGTGTAGTTTCGTTGTGATGGTGTTTCGAAGATTTTGGTCGCAGTTTCTTTAATACTGTGCTTAAGTGTGTCGCGAAAATAGCCCTGTTATACTTCAGTAAGTATGCATGCTTATTTAGAGTTATTTGACATACATTTTAATGTTAACGGCAATCTCTTATTGTTTGTATTTGGTTTACAAATACCATTGTTCTTTTTTATGGCACCGAGGGGCAAAACCGGGCATTACGAAGAGGGATTTTACCCTATCATTTAAAATCTTTCTGGGCAGTAAACGTCTACGCACCTACTCAGTTAAAACGTGCGCAAACTGCATTTGTATTGTGATATAAACCATGTACACTTGATTTCTGGTGGCATATAGGTCTTTTTAGAAACTGGAAATACATAATTTCTCTATATCTGACGGTAGTATCTGTTCCAGAAAGAACAGTTACCGTGGATGACCATGCAGCTTTGCTAGAAATGAAATGATAATTAAATGGACACCCTAGCTGCAAACAGGCGTTGATGTACTTCATTGGGGACATGTTGAAAATGTGTGCCCCGACCGGGACTCGAACCCTGGATTTCCTGCTTACATGGCAGACGCTCTATCCATCTGAGCCACCGTGGGCACAGAGGATAGTGCGTCTGCAGGGACTTATCCCTTGCACGCTCCACGTGAGATCCACATTCCCAACATGTCCACACCACTACATTCGTAGTGCGCCTAATAGATGTTTGCCCATCATACTCATTACTCGTGGCAGATTAATCTACCAAGTCCCGTACGAGTTCGGGCATGGCGTGTGCGTTCGCACAAGAAGGTCAATGGCCGGGAAGCCATATTTTAACTATATATGATGGTAGTATCTGTTCCCGAAAGAACAGTTACCGTGGATGACCATGCAGCTTTGCTAGAAATGAAATGATAATTAAATGGACACCCTAGCTGCAAACAGGCGTTGATGTACTTCATTGGGGACATGTTGAAAATGTGTGCCCCGACCGGGACTCGAACCCGGGATCTCCTGCTTACATGGCAGACGCTATATCCATCTGAGCCACCGTGGGCACAGAGGATAGTGCGTCTGCAGGGACTTATCCCAAACCCAGAGGAAACATCACTGACACGTATTGAAGGTTTCAATCGATACATGATGGGAAAGTTTTATGATCTGTTGGAGTCAGCCTACAAAACGTACAACATTTCACCAACAAATATTTACAACATTGTCGATACAGGAACTATGACAGTTCCAGAACAAACCATCCAAGATCCTGGCTCTTCAAGGCAAGAAACAAGTAGGGTGTTTAGCGTCTGCGGAACGGAGAGTTCTTGAAACTGTAGAGGTATGCATGAGTGCTTCAGGATAATTTATGCCTTCCATGTATGTTTTCCCGAGGAAAAGAGAGAACCAGATGGTAACGGATGAATCAGTTCCGGGCTCTTTTGCTTACTATCATGAAAGTGGGTGGATCAACAAAGACAATGTCTGTCACTGGTTCCGGAAGTTTATTGATTTTTCTGAATCCTAGGAAACCAAAATGAAAGAACTAAATAGTCGTGTGGCATTGTTGGCCGGGAGGCCCCGTCCAGGTAAGTTCGGCCACCGGGTGCAAGTCCTATGTCATGTGACGCCACACTGGGCGTATTGCGTGTCGGTGACGATGATATGATGATGAGAACAACACAATACCCAGTCTAGGAGCGGGGAAAATCCCCAATCCGGCCGGGAATCGAACACTGGCACACTGAATGATAGACAAGCACGTTACCACTCAGCTAAGCAGGCGGACCCCCAGATCGGAAGTTTAAACCTTATCAATCTGGCTCAAGAAAGTAGTGCTATATTGCTACGATTACCTCCTCACAAGACCCAACGCCAGGAAGTATCCTTCAAGAATCCTTGAAGCAAATTTTGTGAGCATGAGGTGAGACAATGGTTAGTCGCACATTCTGCACGCAGTGTTACAATTCACCAAGTCGGGAAGCTCTTCAGAGATGTTGAAAGGTAGCTCTGGTGGGACTATTTAAGTGACTGAGAATGCTAAAAACTAATGGAAATGACAAACAAACAAAATAACACCGAAATAGAACAAATGGAAAATTACGCTAAGCAACACAACATCAACATTAAAATACGTTACACAGTTCATCCATGGATATTATTTACATAGTGCCCCTTCTCTTCCCGTGACAGTCCTCTTGTATCTTCGTACTCTAACAGGGTAATGTCGCTCGTTCCGATAGTTTCTGCGGCATTGTTTAGAGCTCAGTCCGCAGTGGCTGTGTATCAATTCTTGTTCGAATTTTCTCTGCGTGACCCCTGCGGTGGGTTAAGTGGCCTCAATTCCACATAGTCGCTACGTTGGTCATTCCATTGACCTTGACCGATGTATGTCTTGCTATTGCTTTGCTGCTGGTCCCTACAATCCTGTTGGCCCTGGTTCGAATTCTGTTGCTCCCTCCAGTTTCCGTTTCGTCGGTAGCTGTTGTTGTTGTTGTTGTTGTTGTTGTTATGATCATAATTTTCTAGTCTTCTCTATTTTCCCATGAAGACTAGTCATTACCACTGAAGTTTGAATTTTTCGTTCCTCTCTGGCGAATCTGACCAGTGACGGTCATTATTTCTACTTCTTTCCCGTGAGTTGTGAATTTCATTCACGTACTCGAGTTCGCAGAGTGCACTCTTGAAAGTTTAGATTGAATCTCTGCGTCTACCGATGAGCAATTGCTGGTAACATAAAGCTAATTTAATATAGCAGTGCCTTATAATTTCCTTAGGACTGTACGGTTGATCCAAGAATCGATTCTTCTTGACCAGGGATTCGAAGAATTCGACAGGATTGCGGAATCCTAAGGCTTCTAAGTCCTTTTACAACATGATCTCCTGTTGTATCCTTTCTTGTGTATCCTGCGACCAGTATGTGCTAAGAACTGCGCCTTTGAATTCTTGGTAGGAGCGACAACTTTCCGCAACACTGCAAACTATATTCTGCAATCAACCCTTCTAAGAACCCCAGATAAACTGGAGCTTGTACTTCAGTGGCCATTTTTCTGCTAGCACGTTGTCGTACTGTGCCATTCAGGTCTTTGGATGTAATGCGTTGTTTGCCTTCTTGTAGACTTGAAAATTCTGGATGGTCAAGAAAAGTTTGTAGTCGAAAGCTTCCACGTATTAAATGATTCAAATGTCTCTAAGCACTGTGGGACTTAACATCTAAGGTCATCAGTCCCCTATATTTAGAACTACTTAAACCTAACTAACCTAAAGTCATCACACATGTCCATGCCCGAGACAGGATTCGAACCTGCGACTGTAGCAGCAGCGCGGTTCCGGACTGAAACGCCTAGAATCGCTCGGCCACAGCGGCCGGCTTCGACGTATCCGCCGTACGAACTTTCCCTCTCGTTTGCAGCATGTTACTCCATGGATCCGTGCCCAAACGACCCTCGTGCACTGTTATGGTATCCCCTCATGTTGTCAGATTCACATAATAACGTTTCTGACCTCCGTAGACGTGTACAGTTGTTTTCCGGCTGGATCTCTAACATACTGCGTGTTACCGACGGAGCGCGTTCTATTACAAGTTTCACCGCGACAGGAGCATATTCCTGCTGCATTCGCCCACATGCAGGGGGTTTGTCCTCATATAGCGGTTCGGAGAGTCGCAAAACAATTTCTTCACTTCCGTGATGCCATTGTCAGACCTCTCTACAAAAAGGGAGACATCGCAGATGTCAATAATTATCGGCCAGTATCCTTGCTTACAGCATTTTCAAAAATCTTCAAGAAAGTAATGTACTGAAGAGTGGTTAGCCATCTTTACAGTAATACGATACTTATTAAATCACAGTTCGGATTTCAAAAATTCTGTTCCACTGAGACAGCAATATACAATATTTCACTGTCCACATAATAGAGTCTTTAAATAGTAAAATGTCACAATAGGAATTTTCTGTGACTTGTCCAAAGCATTCTATTGTGTGAACCATGACATTAAGTTACAGAAATTACAATTCTATGGTATAAATCGAGTAGCATATGAGTGGTTTAAGTCATACCTACAGAACAGGAAGCAAAAGGTTTCCTTGTATTGGACAAGTTTGCCACTTCATCTAACTGGAATGAAATTACATTAGGTGTTCCACAGGGTTCAATCGTAGGTCCCCTTCTGTTCTTGATATATGTGAACGACCTCCCTTCCTATCTGAAACAGGAAACTGAACTGACACTGTTTGTTGATGATACAAGCATCCTTATTAATCCAGTAAAAGAAACTCCATTTGAAAATGATACAAATAAGGTCTTTGGAAAAGTCATTAATTGGTTTTCTGCAAATGGGCTTGCTTTAAGCTTTGAAGAAACACAGTACATCCAATTTTCTGCTGCAGAAAGTACAGTTGCTTCAATAAATATAACACATCAACAGACGTCAGTAGACAGGTTAGAGCATACTAAGTTTTTGGGTGTACATATAGATGAGAATCTTAATTGGATGATTCATGTTTTGGATCTTCTAAAGCGACTAGGTTGAGCAACTTTTGCAACCAGAATAATTGCCAATTTTGAGGATATAGAAATTAGTAAGCTAACATACTTTGCATACTTTCACTCTCTGATGTCATTCGGAATAATATTTTGGGGTAACTGAACATTTGGACAAAAAGTATTCATTGCTCAAAAGAAAGTGGTTAGAATAATGTGTGGGGTTCATAGTCGCACATCTTGTAGGCATCTGTTTAAAAGATTGGGAATTCTTACAACAGCCCCACAGTACATTTAGACAAATTACCACATGAAATAAAATGCTTGACAGACAGCAGTACTAGATTCAAAAATAAATTGAAATCATATCCCCTTGACATCTCCTTCTAAACCATAGATAAATTCTTGAATAGGAATAAATAAATCTATACATATGGTAAATGCATTTTGTGCCATTTAATGGAATGGGGTAAATAATAGAGATCTTTAACTCTGTATTATCTTGTTTCATATGTGCATTTCTTGTGCACTTGACACGTTTCACATCATAACGGCTACCGTACCGTGCGATTGATCAATGGAACACGCAACCAACTAACTAACTCGATGGCGCTCTACCGGACGAGAGCGTGTTTGCAATTGAGCGAACCCGCTCATGTGCCTGCCGAACGTCCTTAGCCAACGCGTTTTGTTGCACGGCGACTCGGGTCTGCTGATCTGTACTTCAGAGGTTTCATCCTGTTTGATTTCTATCTGTTCGCTTCGCTTCGCAGCCTCACTCATTTTTTCCTGGTTTTCTTAAACTACTTTTTTGCTTGCTTTTGGAGAGTTTCAAGTGCCTTTTTTGTCTTACACACCTCATTTGTTGCCAGTTTAACTTGTTCTTTGGCCAGTATGCGTCCTTTCGTGCTACTTGCGCTACCAATCGCGCTGTTTTGGCATCGCGCCTCGCCTGGACCGCGACGTCAAGCGTTTCTGTTGTCGTTTTCTTGGCATTCTCTAGCTCTTATTGGATTCCTGCGATCTCTTTCTTGACTCCATCTGCACCGTCTGTGATCATTCTTATGACTAATTTCTGTCTTCCCTCCTCTTCCTCCCGTCTCTTTTTCTCTGCCTCTTGTCTCTTCCCTTCTGCCTCTTCCATGAATTGCATGAGAGCCTCAAACTGAGATCCACCGCTAACACCTCCAGGACTAGATGAACGAGATTCCATCATTCTGTGACGTTTGGTTCGTGATTCTGGTCTACCAGTCTCACTGACGTTGCTTCTCGTACCAGCAGCGCCTACATTTCGTTCTGCTGCTGTCTCCCGTTCACTTTCGTCACCTGGCTGAGACATGTGGACATACTCTGCAGGTTGTACGTTCGACATTTGTGCCCAGTCTGCAACTTCATTTACCTGGGGATCCAGTGTAATATCTGCCTGGTCACCGCTAATAATCTGACGTGGATCCATGGTTAACAAAATACACTCTGTCACAAACGTGCCTTACTTCTTGTAAGCAAACGCTCTCATTCTGACCCAAACGAATTTAACCCTTTGTTGCCTGGCGGTACTTAAAAGTACCAGTAAGTTTTGACCCTCATTATTTTCTCGTGGTGCAGTTTCGTGATCTGAGAGCCTGTCGGTACGTAACAGTAACTCTGCTCTACTGTTTCATAGATGTTATTGTGCAATACATAGACCTCTCTGACGGTCAGAGCTTGAAATTGTTTTTCGCGCGCTGCTGTGGAAACAGAAGGTTGTATGTGCTTGTTTCCATGGTGTTGCCTGAATTTGTGCGCAATTTATTGAAACTTCCGTTGAGTTTTCCATTGTAGGTACTTACCTTCTTTGTTTTTTTATAACAGTTTGAAGCATTACGTTACAAGTGAATGAGATAAAGTGGAAAATATAAAGCTGACTTATTAGTACCGTCAGGTTGTGCGAACACTGTATTGTAGCAACGATGCGTTACCTCTCACTAGTTGATCTGTCCACTTTTTCTCACACAGATGCACGAAAATCGTAAATAAAATTTTACTTTCCACTTTTGGAGAAATTAAAATCCGTAAATACATTTGCCTGTGGAACAATTAGAACAAACTGGAAAGGTTTTCCAGCGAATTTGCCTAAAGAAAAATGTCTAAAGCGTGGGGAATCAAATAACAAACGGCCATGTTTAGACCTAGCAGTATTTCAATGGAGGGACAATAAAGTAGTGTATTTTGCGTCAAACTTCCATGGCACTGAACAGAGCGTAGTGTCAAGAAAACAGAAAGATGGAACTAGTATGACTATACCATGTCTAATTATTGTATGTGATTACAATAAAAACATGGGTGGTGTGGATCATGCAGACAGGTTACCTTCAACTTATGGTCTTGACAGGCGATCAAGGAAATTGCGGCACCGTCTTTTCTGGGGAGCAATAGAAATTGCTTTTGTCTGTGCTTACGTCGTTTTCAGTGATCTACATGGGGCACTGCCACTATTGGAATTCAGGCGTGCTGTGGCAGTAGGGTTAATGAATGAACAGCAAGTGCCAAATCTCAAAAAGAGAAACTCTGGTAAAGATGAAATAACTCCCCCAAAGAGAAGGAAAGATAACTTTTCTGTTCCTAAGGATGTACGTCTTGGCAACTGAGGAAACCATTTTGTAGTGTTCAGTTGTAAAAGAGGACGATACGAAATGTGTGCGAAAAATAAAATTCAGTCGAGACCACATTCATAATGTAGTACATGTGAAGTGTATTTGTGCTGCAAAGAGAAAAAGAACTGTTTCTTGCAATTTCATGAGGTATCACTGAATATGTGATATGTATATACTGTCAAAAATGTATAGCTAATTTACTATGTACTGTGAGGTTGCTGTAGAAGGTAAATTTATGTGAAATTTTTAAAAAATCGGAAATATGATCATTTTGTTAATTAATTTTCTAATGTAAAAGTATTTAATATTTATGTGGAATAAAGTACAAGTTATAAAAATTGGAGCATTTTTCTGCGCATGTTTGTGATTCTGTCCATGGAGTCTGACGGAACTTCTGAGTACCAGGAGTGAAAAAAGTTGTAAAAAATAAAATAAAATTTTACAAAAAATCCTACCTTCATTTGAGGCCACAATAGCATAAATTCTGCAAAGAAAATGTTAAAAAGTAAATTTTTTCTTATGTCAGGAAACAAAGGGTTAAACACTACATATTCCTATGCCACACAGATGCTACTTTAAATTACGCTCTCGTGAGCTACTGCTGGCCGGCGTGGCCGTGCGGTTCTAGGCTCTACAGTCTGGAACCGCATGACCGCTACGGTCGCAGGTTCGAATCCTGCCTCGGGCATGGATGTGTGTGATGTCCTTAGGTTAGTTCGGTTTTAGTAGTTCTAAGTTCTAGGGAACTGATGACCTTAGAAGTTAAGTCCCATAGTGTTCAGAGCCATTTGAACCATTTTTTGAGCTACTGATTCCTAGTTTCTGACAACAAATTCAAATAACAGCGCGCTTGTCTATACTCACAAACGAAAATCTCAATCTATCCTAATACATGAACACAACGCCGTTCACAGTCAGAAACAAACAGTCCAGTGACACAGAAGTCACAACCACAACATGAAAATACACACATGCAATAATTAAATATTAGTAGTATGTCTAGGCGCCAGCAACGTGAATCTGCTCTACTCAGTGCGCCACATTAAACATGGGAGACAGAAACTTCATTAGGCAACACTATCTACGATCTGACAGTCTCATAAGTTGCCGTCAATTAAAAAAAAGGTTCAAATGGTTCTGAGCACTATGGGACTTAACTTCTAAGGTCATCACTCCCCTAGAACTTAGAACTATTTAAACCTAACTAACCTAAGGACATCACACACATCCATGCCCGAGGCAGGATTCGAACCTGCGACCGTAGCGGTCGCGCGGTTCCAGACTGTAGCGCCTAGAACCGCTCGGCGACCCCGGCGGACCGTCAATTCAAAATTCTGGTGAAGGGACGTCAAATTTAATGACTACGGTAGGCAAGGCAATCTGATGGTCACAGAAGGTGCCATCAATCCGAGATCCAGGCATGGGACGCCATAATGAAAGGTAACTCTGGGGGGATATTTAATAATTGAGAATGTAGGCAAAATTTAGCGCACTGACAACATTTATTTCTTCAAACCAGACTCAAATTATACTAAACAAGTTATAGATTAAATACACTAAACAACTAACAGGTGATTTAACATTACATGTGGTGGATCCTGGTTGACAAAGACGTTTAAGTAGGTGAACAGTGAGTCAACTACTGTGGTCCTAAAAATGTGGATAACGCAAGCTGAATTGATCTGACGCTGAGCACACTTTGATTGGTCAGATCTACGGAAGTTTCTCAACATAGGTGCAGCTGAGAGCAAGTGGCGATTGAGATCTGTACGCCCTGACAATGCCAGAGCGGCAGTACGTTACCCTGTTTACTTCGTGTGGAGATGCGACTTGCAGCTGGCGAGATGTGTACGGCGGAGGTGAGACGTGGAGGCGGCACCTATGAGTCGATCGCGGCCACGAAATAAATGCAAAAATCTCACGGTCTAGCGATCGGGCAAACGGATAGTAATTTACTCTCTACCACAGCCCTAAAATCACGGTAGATTTCAGTGTGTGACACACCCATTTGCTGGTCGTACCAAGGATCAATTTGACTCACTTATACAACAGAGCGCACAAGGATATCAAACGTCAAGACCGGTAAACCAAAAATGAGTAAGTGTGCTGTCGGCAAACTAGTAGTCCGAGACGTTTGAAGTCATACTGTCGGTACAGTAAGAGCTGCACCACAGGCTTCCCCGTCCAAACAACTCACAAGTGAAGTCAGTCTAAAGACTGGCCCCAAGTATCAACCACACATGCCAGAGCTTCGACCAGAAGTGCTTACCAGACCAAAGTCCCCGCACCCGAGTGCTTCTCACCATTCCAGAAAACAATTAGGTTTTCCCGCAAAGTGCACGAACGACATCGCCGTCACCCCTTCTGGAGCCAATCACAAGGCTCTAGAGGCGCTGAATTTCCCCTCACACAGGACAGCGCAAACTCATGTCGGATAAGGCAAGAGTTAAGAAACCTGCACCTCTGAAAAAAAGAAACCGCCAATTACTGGCTTCTTTAAGTTTTCGCAGAGGGAGTAGAGATGATGTTATCCAAAGTCATGCCTCTTCCCACGGTAACAAGCAAACAGATATAATCTCAAAGATCTTTATCTAAATCGCCTGTGCCTTGGAGCTTGTTAGTCCTAGCTATGAGTTGAAATAAAGATTCTATCTCTAAACGTTTCTCGGACGCCGGAGTTTTCTTATACAACCGAGGCGGTCGAGTGAAGTAGTTCACTGGCCTATATGCAGTATCGGCAAACACGAAAACATGTGAATTTTTATTAAGCTTGGATCTGCACGCAATGCCCGGTTTACGACTCCACTGTGTAGACGCGTTCCTTTGGACCGTCGCCCCAGCCCAGGCTTCTGCTGGTGTTGCGGCAGGGATGATGGCATTGCTCTGCTGGAGCCGTGTCTCGATGAGGGGCTGCCCTGTCTGCCGTGTACGGCTGTGGGCCTGTCCGGCAAGATTTACTAAGGGATGGGCTCGCCGCCAGTTGGTTTTAACTCCCAACAAGCCGTTTCTACGAACTAAGAACCATAAAAATACCTCATTTTAGTAACCTACCAGGCTCCATCAAGAGCTGCTCAAACCGTTAACTTTCTTGAGTCTCGCTCAAGGTGTGTCAGGTTGTAATGAAATCCTTAATAATTTTCCGTATGCGAAAAATGGGTGAGAGAGTAACTTGTCCTCTCTAAATGTACACTACTGGCCATTAAAATTGCTACACCACGAAGATGACGTGCTGCAGACGCGAAATTTAACCGACAGGAAGAAGATGCTGTGATACGCAAATGATTAGCGTTTCAGAGCATTCACACAAGGTTGGCGCCGATGGCGATACAACGTGCTGACATGCGGAAAGTTTCCAACCGATTTCTCATACACAAACAGCAGTTGAGCGGCGTTGCCTGGTGAAACGTTGTTGTGATGCCTCGTGTAAGGAGGAGAAATGCGTACCATCACGTTTTTGACTTTGATAAAGGTCGGAATGTAGCCTATCGCTATTGCAGTTTATCGTATCGCGACATTGCTGCTCGCGTTCGTCGAGATCCAATGACACTGGTTACACGTCTCGGTCACCTCTTGTTCGCATTGACGGGACTTTGAACAATGGACGTTACATTTCAGATGTGTTACGACCCGTGGCTCTACCCTTCATTCGATCCCTGCGAAACCCTACATTTCAGCAGGATAATGCACGACCGCATGCTGCAGGTCCTGTGCGTGCGTTTCTGGCTACAGAAAATGTTCGAATGCTGCCCTGGCCAGCGCATTCTCCAGACCTCTCACCGACTGAAAACGTCTGGTCAATGGTGCCGAGCAACTGGCTCGTCACAATATGCCAGTCACTACTCTTGATGAACTGTGGTATCGTGTTAAAGCTGCGTGGGCAGCTGTACCTGTACACGCCATCCAATCTCTGTTTCTCAATGCCCAGGCGTATCAAGGCCGTTATTACAGCCAGAGGTGGTTGTTCTGGGTACTGATTTCTCAGGATCTATGCACTCAAATTGTGTGGAAATGCAATCACATGTCAGTTCCAGTATAATATATTTCTCCGATGAATACCCGTTTATCATCGATATTTCTTCTTGGTGTAGCAATTTTAATGGCCAGTAGTGTATTTACCGGTTCAGCTTCTATGCGAACAGCCATTAAGTGGTTTGAGAAGGGTGGAATCTACCCTTTCAACAGAAATATTTTTCCTGATAAACTTTATGCCCCATCAGATACCACTGGTAGGCCTATGCCATCTCCTGAAGTTGCAATGAATGAAACTAACAATACACCTCATTATGAGCCAAGAGGTGATGATGCGTTGGAAAAAACTCTGCAGTTGCTGAAACATCAAAAGACCCACAGCCGTTGTTAGATGAACCGTCTATGCAATTGCGGACGTCATCATCCAAAGAATCGTGTTTTGCAATTTCTGCAAATTTTATGATGCCTGCTCCACAAGCATTTGAATGAGGTGAATAGTAGATGAACCATAGAAGAAGAAAAAACTGCGATATTAACGAATTCTCCACATAAATTAGCCCCAGAAGAAGAAGGAAATAAAAAGAGAAAAAAAGAACAGAAATGATAGTTGTCCTAAAAGAATAATAAAAAATGGAATAAATGAGGATAAAAAAGAAACAAAGAGATGAAACAAAAAATAGGCAATAGAAAATTTAAAAAACAAAAGAAAGAAGAATTCGACATCTAAGAAAGATACCACAGCAGATTCTTCCTCTGCAGAAGAAGACCTCAATGAAGTCTGCATTTTCTGCAACGAGACCTACGCTGAATTAGCATCCAAGGAAGACTGGATTCAGTGCAAAAAGGTGGGCCCATAAAGCATGTTCGAAAGCAGAAGAAGAAGAAGTTAGTTTTGTGTGTAACTACTTCATGTGAAATGACTGCTTAAATGAGTTCTGAAAAAGCATCACTAGGATGCTGAAACTACCTCTTTAATGATTTTTTTTATTAAACACTGACCTACAAAATTTTCCCTGACAAAGACAATTCAAACTTAACCCGTTCATTTATTACCCGCAATATACAAGCCCAACGCAATCTGACTGTTGTACATTGACAACATGACTTCCAATAATTAACACAAAAGAATTGCCCTGAATTGCAAGAAATCCTAACAACAATACAAATCCAAAAAACATGAAATTAAATAAATACGAAACTACCTCCAACTCTGTTAATTGCCTAAACTCATTTCAGTCACGAATCCCCATCGTGGAAACCCCACTCTTCTTCATAAGTCGCTTACTTCACAGAAAATCTTCATAACACGAACTACAGCAATCACACCAAGTAACAACAACAGCCAGGTAAATAGGTAAATAAAAAGATTCTAACTACTATAGACTCTAACTACTAGGAGGCATATGGTTAGCAAAAAGAAAGATTTTTTTGAAGATCAAACAATTTATTTAGAAAATTTTACCTTATTCATGTGATATCAAGTTCCAAAAATTATATAGTTGTCAATAATTCCACAGCCCAAACATTATCAACCATACATCCCTCCTCATACATTTCCTTCTGTATTTTCTTATAAACACATCATTTCATCTTACTTTACAATTCATGTCCTAATGACAAAGAGTCTCCACTAAGAATATCACGTCCATACACTGCTCTATCCACTCGCTAACTGCTAGTCCGTCCAACCACAGAATCTCTTGCCGAGGCCGCAGAGCACTGTCAGCGATATTAACACAGTCTATAGCGCTGCCAACATACATACAACAAGTTACTTACACAGAACATTTTATTATGTTTTTGGCACAGCAAGAAAACAATAACTACACTCCTGGAAATTGAAATAAGAACACCGTGAATTCATTGTCCCAGGAAGGGGAAACTTTATTGACACATTCCTGGGGTCAGATACATCACATGATCACACTGACAGAACCACAGGCACATAGACACAGGCAACAGAGCATGCACAATGTCGCCACTAGTACAGTGTATATCCACCTTTCGCAGCAATGCAGGCTGCTATTCTCACATGGAGACGATCGTAGAGATGCTGGATGTAGTCCTGTGGAACGGCTTGCCATGCCATTTCCACCTGGCGCCTCAGTTGGACCAGCGTTCGTGCTGGACGTGCAGACCGCGTGAGACGACGCTTCATCGAGTCCCAAACATGCTCAATGGGGGACAGATCCGGAGATCTTGCTGGCCAGGGTAGTTGACTTACACCTTCTAGAGCACGTTGGGTGGCACGGGATACATGCGGACGTGCATTGTCCTGTTGGAACAGCAAGTTCCCTTGCCGGTCTAGGAATGGTAGAACGATGGGTTCGATGACGGTTTGGATGTACCGTGCACTATTCAGTGTCCCCTCGACGATCACCAGTGGTGTACGGCCAGTGTAGGAGATCGCTCCCCACACCATGATGCCGGGTGTTGGCCCTGTGTGCCTCGGTCGTATGCAGTCCTCATTGTGGCGCTCACCTGCACGGCGCCAAACACGCATACGACCATCATTGGCACCAAGGCAGAAGCGACTCTCATCGCTGAAGACGACACGTCTCCATTCGTCCCTCCATTCACGCCTGTCGCGACACCACTGGAGGCGGGCTGCACGATGTTGGGGCGTGAGCGGAAGACGGCCTAACGGTGTGCGGGACCGTAGCCCAGCTTCATGGAGACGGTTGCGAATGGTCCTCGCCGATACCCCAGGAGCAACAGTGTCCCTAATTTGCTGGGAAGTGGCGATGCGGTCCCCTACGGCACTGCGTAGGATCCTACGGTCTTGGCGTGCATCCGTGCGTCGCTGCGGTCCGATCCCAGGTCGACGGGCACGTGCACCTTCCGCCGACCACTGGCGACAACATCGATGTACTGTGGAGACCTCACGCCCCACGTGTTGAGCAATTCGGCGGTACGTCCACCCGGTCTCCCGCATGCCCACTATACGCCCTCGCTCGAAGTCCGTCAACTGCACATACGGTTCACGTCCACGCTGTCGCGGCATGCTACCAGTGTTAAAGACGGCGATGGAGCTCCGTATGCCACGGCAAACTGGCTGACACTGACGGCGGCGGTACACAAATGCTGCGCAGCTAGCGCCATTCGACGGCCAACACCGCGGTTCCTGGTGTGTCCGCTGTGCCGTGCGTGTGATCATTGCTTGTACAGCCCTCTCGCAGTGTCCGGAGCAAGTATGGTGGGTCTGACACACCGGTGTCAATGTGTTCTTTTTTCCATTTCCAGGAGTGTAATTTAAAATTGTGTTCTTCTAATGGTATTTCACCGAAGCTTCATACCTTAATGAACTTACTCAATTTCAGAATTAAAATTAAATTCATGCAATTATTTACCTGTTTTTTTCCATTGATTTCTTTGTACACCTTGTTTTACCCACATATGGAATAAAATGGGTTTTTTTACGTAGTTTGAGAAAATACGGAATGTATTGTATTTAAATGCGGGTTCAAGCATTCATACTTTGCAAAGTTGTTTGTAGACTTGGAGCACAATGTTCAATACTTTTTAAACATCGCTATAAAGAAATGAACAATTACTGTTCAAAGTTAATCTGCTACTGGGCTTGTGTGTATTGCACCCCTTTCGAATTTTAATCGCTTATTACAGTTACACTGTTGCACACATTCTCAGATTTAAAACTCATTGCGACAGTTTGGTGTATGTGGTAAATGTCACAAAAGTTTCCCAATCAGTTTCAAATTTTTCCATTGTTGAAGTATTCCTTAGACAGCAATTTACATTACTCCATTAAATCAAGTGGCACAGAAACCAGTCCTTTAAGAAACTTCCAGCACGTGCTGAAATGTAATGCATCCGAATTTTTTATTCTGTTCTCAATGCTGATTGAGGTGTTACATGTCAGGCGTATTAGTCACTCTACTTTCTCGCTTCTCAGACGCTGGCTCCTAATTCTAGCGTGTAACATGGCTGTGTATAATGTAACTGTCGGTATGAGAGAAGCAGCATGCTGTAATCGAATTTCTGATAGCAAGAATTCGAAGAGTTCTTCAACACATGGAGCACCCTCTTCTTCAGCATGACAATGCCAGACCACACTCCAGCGCTGTGACATGTGCAACAATCGGACGCCTTGGGTTCACTGCCGCCGATCAGCTTCCATACAATCCCAACTTGGCCACATCCGATTTTCATCTTCGAGGAGTCAACTTTGATAGTGATGAAGCGGTTCAAGCGGAGGTGAGGTCGTTGCGTCAACACAGTGAAACATTCTACGCTGACAAACTGGTCGTCCTTGGAAAATGTCTTCATCGCCAGAATGACTATGTTGACAAGACTTAAAATGTTTTCAATAAAACATTCGAAGGCATTTCTATCCAGTACGTCATCGCACAGTTATCAAAAATGTCATCTGCAGTGTAATGAACATCATCACCTAATGTATCAGCAGTATTAGTATCATCGAAAATACAGCATCATGATACTTCAATCCAACAATTTTCAATCTAAACAATAGTGATGATAACCAAAAAGGAATCATTAAAAATGTACCACTGGTATTTCTAAAAACACGATATTTTTATGTTTTCTGCTATGAAGTTTCTAAAATTTTTGTCGAGCAACAATAAGTTTTGATGTTATACATTTGTAAGACAGGCCTTAGAATAGATACTGAAGAATACTCACTATTGTACAACACTCAGTATAATGTCGTTTATTGAAACTGAACTACACTTCTCGAACAATCACTTTATACACAAAGGAAACAAATAACAAGTAGACGACTATTCATCAAGAGCGAGGGTGAGGACAGTCGGAGCTGGTCCTAGCCCGGCGACGAACTGGCTGTACTGCTGCTGCGCTGGCCTTATAAAGCCGGCGGAGGTTGGCGGAGTACTCCAACTTCCCTGTATCTGTGAGGCGACCTCTGCAGAAAAAGGTTCGCATTAGTCTCTAGAAAGTTCTGCTTATTTTGAAGAATTATTTTCCGCTTTGTTGCACCTGCAAGTGCTTGTGTATGTTATATGGTACACAGGGGTGTCTTGAGTGTAGTCTGCATGGTAGGGGCCGTCTGTGGCAGACGTAACAGATACATCATTTTAAAATGTCAATCTATGATATGATGCCACATTGTCAAAGCTGACTGCAGCACAATAAAGGTATTAGTTACTTTGCAATGGTATGCATAAAAATGTCATAAAATCTAAAATTAGCGAGCACCGAGGATATGGACAGGGACTGCTAAACACTGTCTCCGGACGGTGCAGTGGTTAGAGCAACTGTCTTGTAAGCAAGAGATCATGGTTCGAGTCGCCGGGTGGCACACATTTTCACTTCTCGTAGTCCATTTTCTCATGGAGTCGATGCAGCTGATATTATCAGTTCCATCCAATTCCGCGGGTTGTCTGCTCTTTCAAACATTAAGAGTTGATTAAAACGTGTTAAGTCAACTGTTAATGAAGAAATAACTACTTTCACTTTTTTCGAAGTTTAAGCTTGTCGGCGCGATATTTCGAATACGATGTCATGTGTGGAAAGAGCTACTACTGTTTTATTATTTTCATAAGAGGAGAGCTGTAACTAGAAATACCTCTGCATACCGTTACGTGTCTCTGTCTTGCAACAGCATCGGTGGTTTCGTGCTGAAGGCATTGGTACTTCCAAAACAAATTAATAAAATGGTGGTTTCAAGCAGAAATAACTGGCACTCAAAGGATTAAGCACCCAGTTACTAATATACAATGGATATCTCTTTCACAGCGTTTTCACGATTTGGCAAATTCTAATTTTGTTTTAACGTTGTGGCTGGAAGCCTTACCTGGCGTTGCAGTCGTCAGTTAACCTAGGGAAGGAAAGTGTTGTGCGCCAACTAGTTGTTAATCGTATAAGAACTTTGATCACTAAGTTATGATATGTAACGGTTTGTATGTGGTATATCCTGGGACAGAATTGAGGCCTAGCTCGGAAAGTGCCTAATGAGCGTAGAAAATTACCTGCCAACCACACTCGGGCAGAAAGGCGTATAAGACCAATTCGTTAGTTTACCATCCGGCTTCGACTCGAGCGTGGCTCAGTTCCCTGCCTTCCAAGTTAGTACACTGCACGTTAATAGGTCAACTAAAGTGCAATGCGTGGCAAATTTTAAAGAGGAAATAAGTGTTACATCGAAGTTGTTGTTGTTGTGGTCTTCAGTCCTGAGACTGGTTTGATGCAGCTCTCCATGCTACTCTATCCTGTGCAAGCTTCTTCATCTTCCAGTACCTACTGCAGCCTACATCCTTCTGAATCTGCTTAGTGTATTCATCTCTTGGTCTCCCTCTACGATTTTTACCCTCCACGCTGCCCTCCAATACTAAACTGGTGATCCCTTGATGCCTCAGAACATGTCAAGTTGTGCCACAAACTTCTCTTCTTCCCAATCCTATTCAGTACTTCCTCATTAGTTATGTGTTCTACCCATCTAATCTTCAGCATTCTTCTGTAGCACCACATTTCGAAAGCTTCTATTCTCTTCTTGTCCAAACTAGTTATCGCCCATGTTTCACTTCCATACATGGCTACACTCCATACAAATACTTTCAGAAACGTCTTCCTGACACTTAGACCTATACTCGCTGTTAACAAATTTCTCTTCTTCAGATATGCTTTCCTTGCCATTGCCAGTCTACATTTTATAGCCTCTCTACTTCGACCATCATCAGTTATTATGCTCCCCAAATAGCAGAACTCCTTTACTACTCTAAGCGTCTCATTTCCTAATCTAATTCCCTCAGCATCACCCGACTTAATTCGACTACATTCCATTATCCTTGTTTTGCTTTTGTTGATGTTCATCTTATATCCTCCTTTCAAGATACTATTCATTCCGTTCAACTGCTCTTCCAAGTCCTTTCCTGTCTCTGACAGAATTACAATGTCATCGGCGAACCTTAAAGTTTTTATTTCTTCTCCATGGATTTTAATACCTACCCCGAATTTTTCTTTTGTTTCCTTTACTGCTTGCTCAGTATACAGATTGAACAACATCGGGGAGAGGTTACAACCCTGTCTCACTCCATTCCCAACCACTGCTTCCCTTTGATGTCCCTCGACTCTTATAACTGCCATCTGGTTTCTGTACAAATTGTAAATAGCTGTTCGCCCCTGTATTTTACCCCTGCCACCTTCAGAATTAGAAAGAGAGTATTCCAGTCAACATTGTCAAAAGCTTTTTCTAACTCTACAAATGCTAGGAACGTAGGTTTGCCTTTCCTTAATCTAGCTTCTAAGATAAGTCGTAGGGTCAGTATTGCCTCACGTGTTCCAATATTTCTACGGAATCCAAACTCATCTTCCCCGAGGTCGGCTTCTACTAGTTTTTCAATTCGTCTGTAAAGAATTCGTGTTAGTATTTTGCAGCCGTGACTTATTAAGCTGATATTTCGGTAATTTTCACATCTGTCAACACCTGCTTTCTTTGGGATTGGTATTATTATATTCTACTTGAAGTCTGAGGGTATTTCGCCTGTCTCATACATCCTGCTCACCAGATGGTAGAGTTTTGTCAGGACTGGCTCTCCCAAGGCTGTCAGTAGTTCTAATTGAATGTTGTCTACTCCCGGAGCTTTGTTGCGACTCAGGTCTTTCAGTGCTCTGTCAAACTCTTCACGCAGTATCACATTTCCCATTTCATCTTCATCTACATCCTCTTCCATTTCCATAATATTGTCCTCAAGAACAACGCCCTTGTATAGACCCTCTATATACTCCTTCCACCTTTCTGCTTTCCCTTCTTTGCTTAGAACTGGGTTTCCATCTGAGCTCTTGATATTCATACAAGTGGTTCTCTTATCTCCAAAGGTCTCTTTAATTTTGCTGTAGGCAGTATCTATCTTACCCCTAGTGAGATAAGCCTCTACATCCTTACATTTGTCCTCTAGCCATCCCTGCTTAGCCATTTTGCACTTCCTGTCGATCTCATTTTTCAGACGTTTTGCCTGCTTCATTTACTGCATTTTTATATTTTCTCCTTTCATCAATTAAATTCAATATTTCTTCTGTTACCCAAGGATTTCTACTAGCCCTCGTCTCTTTACCTACTTGATCCTCTGCTGCCTTCACCACTTCATCCCTCAAAGCTACTCATTCTTCTTCTACTGTATTTCTTTCCCCCATTCCTGTCAATTGTTTCCTTATGCTCTCCCTGAAACTCTGTACAACCTCTGGTTTAGTCAGTTTATCCAGGTCCCATCTCCTTAAATTCCCACCTTTTCGCAGTTTCTTCAGTTTTAATCTACAGTTCATAACCAATAGATTGTGGTCAGAGTCCACATCTGCCCCTGGAAATGTCTTAAAATTTAAAACCTGTTTTCTAAATCTCTGTCTTACCATTATATAATCTATCTGAAACCTGTCAGTATCTCCAGGCTTCTTCCATGTATACAATCTCCTTTCATGATTCTTGAACCAAGTGTTAGCTATGATTAGGTTGTGCTCTATGCAAAATTCTACCAGGCGGCTTCCTCTTTCGTTTCTTACTCCCAATCCATATTCACCTACTACATTTCCTTCTCTCCCTTTTCCTACTGACGAATTCCAGTCACCCATGACTATTAAATTTTCTTCTCCCTTCACTATCTGAATAATTTCTTTTATTTCATCATACATTTCTTCAATTTCTTCGTCATCTGCAGATCTAGTTGACATTTAAACTTGTACTACTGTGGTAGGCGTGGGCTTCGTATCTATTTTGGCCACAATAATGCGTTCACTATGCTGTTTGTAGTAGCTTACCCGCATTCCTATTTTCCTATTCATTATTAAACCTACTCCTGCGTTACCCCTATTTGATTTTGTGTTTATAACCATATAGTCACCTGACCAGAAGTCTTGTTCCTCCTGCCACCGAACTTCAATAATTCCCACTATATCTAACTTTAACCTATCCATTTCCCTTTTTAAATTTTCTAACCTATCTGCCCGATTAAGGCATCTGACATTCCATGCTCCGATCCGTAGAACGCCAGTTTTCTTTCTCCTGATAACGACATCCTCTCGAGTAGTCCCCGCCCGGAGATCCGAATGGGGGACTATTTTACCTCCGGAATGTTTTACCCAAGAGGACGCCATCATCATTTAACCATACAGTAAACCTGCATGCCCTCGGGAAAAATTACGGCCGTTGTTTCCCCTTGCTTTCAGCCGTTCGCAGTACCAGAACAGCAAGGCCGTTTTGGTTAATGTTACAAGGCCAGATCAGTCAATCATCCAGACTGTTGCCCCTGCAACTACTGAAAAGGCTGCTGCCCCTCTTCAGGAACCACATGTTTGTCTGGCCTCTCAACAGATACCCCTCCGTTGTGGTTGCACCTACGGTACGGCTATCTGTATCGCTGAGGTACGCAAGCCTCCCCACCAACGACAAGGTCCATGGTTCATGGGGTTAGGACATCGAAGTATAGAAACAACAAAAATATTCACATTTTACAAGTAATGTATCGGTTGCCAGTGAGTGACCGAGACAGTATAGGGAAATGTCCTCTTTGTTCACATAGATCATTCACAGTTCAGAAGTATAGAACACAAAATTTATTCATGTGAGTAGCATAATAAAGCTGCTGAACCAAATATATTGCGGCTCAACTTTCGAAAAGCAACATCTTGTTACGACAGTGTTGATGGAGAAGCATATGTTTACTGTATTATCTGCTTTATTACGTACGACAGACGCCCGCACTCGTATGTTCATAGTTAAACAGAATATTTACGATTTTCTTGTTTGAAAAAGTTTTTACATTATATAGATCATTTCATTACGTTTTGCTTACCTGACGGCATGTTTTACTTTAGGCATTACAACACAAGACACAGCACCAATTAATTATATGGTGTGTGTTGATGATCAGCTTGACTCAAGGCAAGACGGCGAACACATGGGTGTACGTCTGATGTTAAGTCAGCTGGTGATTAGACTGATTATATCAAAGAACAAAATTATGTCGCAATGGCATTCTTCTGCAGCTGCAATGTATAGTAATGCTGAAAGGTCTCTGTTGGATTCCTTTCATGTTAATTTCTTAAATCTGTTGTCATTTACGCCATAAATTTCTCTTCTAAATTTACTGTGGTGTTTTTGACTATCTGGGAGGAGACTGAGCAGTGGAACGTGTTACTTTGACAGATAAACAAGAACTATCTGTCACACTACTACACTTTAAAACACAGTTTATATGTAATTCACGTCACACAGTCTCACACAGAACTTACATCCTCTTTCTTTTATATACTGTATATGATAAGATTCTGTCATCCCCCTTCCCGTCTGTGTGAGAGGATGAATGAGCAAATGTATTTCTAGTTGCATGCTTGATGGTAGCAGACAAGCCTGTCTGCTAGAGAACAGTAGGACCAACGTCGGAACAGGTTGCTACGCTTTCTAAAAGCAGAGAGGTTTCTATTCTTAGTATGGTCCTGTCCGTCCCTTGTCATGTTGGTATAGGAAGCTGCCTCTCTGGCCACTTCCGTTTCTATCGGTTAAGCACCCTCGGTAGAAGCCCAGGCAGTCTGTCCGCGGCGAGCGTCTGAAGTGGTAAGATCTCTGGCTAAGCGCGTGTCTGCTAAGTCCGTAGGACAATGGATTTCTTAAGTTCAGCCTAACTGAAAATTTAATCACCTTTATTCCAGGTTTGGATATAAAATATCTAAGGTTATCTTAAATTGCAACACAGTGACCGAGCGAGGTGGCGCAGTGGTTAGCACACTGGACTCGCATTCGGGAGGACGACGGTTCAATCCCGTCTCCGGCCATCCTGATTTAGGTTTTCCGTGATTTCCCTAAATCGTTTCAGGCAAATGCCGGGATGGTTCCTTTGAAAGGGCACGGCCGATTTCCTTCCCCATCCCTCCCTAACCTGAGCTTACGCTCCGTCTCTAATGACCTCGTTGTCGACGGGACGTTAAACACCACTAACCTAACCTGCAACACAGTGTATTTCGAGTGTGAAGTTCAGAATATATTTCGGTAGTTGCTTTGTTACTACTTTGTGAGTAAAGTGGAACCACGTGTTGACCAGTAACTCTAACTAAGATCATCAATCTTAAATGCGAATGTGCGTGAAATTATAACGTCTCGTCTTGACAATATTTTTCAATATAGCAACATTTCTTTATGTTCAACCCACGTGGGGTGTCCTTTGTGAGACCAGTACCACGTGCTTATACAATTGTTTGACCCATCAGGTTAATAGTAAGACGATAGTAACCAGTTCGAGGTTTTTCTTTTGTAAATTGCTTTTCGATCTAATATATTTTAATTATCAAAATTATTGTGGGGTTACACTCTTTGTGTAAACCAAGTTGACCACGTGAAGCATGTAGTGTAATCATCAAAGTAGCCCTCAGCTATTCTTTTTGGGAAGACACAGAGAGTTAGTATGAATTTAGTATACCAGTGTGTGGTAATTTCATGACGGACAGGATTGCGCTACGAACGTAACTTCTTTGGGTGAAAATTGAATCGTTTGGTTGTGGTTAATTTCCTCTTGCATATGTTTCAACGTTCTTCGTGTGTTATTTTATGAATGCAGTGTTGTCTGCAGTCTCCCAATCTTGGCTCCTTATTTGATGTGTTCCGTAAGATTACAAACTCACATTTTCACAATCCTAAATAAGGCACCAGCTTAGTTATGAATCAAGTTTAATATTCTGAAATTTCAATGATCAATGTTAAAATAAATGTCCAAATATAAACTGATTTATTTCTTTTTATTTAAATTGTCTTTTTATATATATATCACCACTTATCGTAAGATGAACACTAAAAGATTATAATTAATGTTAGTCTGGTTGGGAATTTGGTAAGCGAGACTGGATACCTGGTGAAACAGTTGCGCAGTAATACAAGGTTAACTTCCTCACATAGCTCACAGCTTTTAACCCGCTTTTATCTTGAATATCAGCACCGCTTTCATAATAAATTAATGCAACAACTTTACACAATACAACGTTACAATGCAAAGTTATTTTTCTTAGCCTGGACTGTGATGAACACTATACAATTAACTTTAAAAAAATAGTGTAAGATAAACTGAAAGTCTTTTTCAGTGAACGCTGTTTTTTATTAAATAGGCTAACTATGCGAGTACACATATTCCCACTATAGATACAGCGTTACAGAAGCTAAATGAAATTTTCTGGTTAGAGTTGTTTCCTAGCTCTATTTCATCGCCCGAGATACAGTCAAGTTCATCATAAAGATAGTGCTATATTTTTACTTTTTCCACAAATTCACCTGTACTCCCTTCTCATAAAACTCTAGTTTTTTTCATTTTTGCATGCTGTTCTTTGTATCGTTATTTGGACTATCTGAGCCTCAAGTAAGTGAAATGTAAAGACCTTGTATACAAAGTAAAAGCTGCTGTAAACCATAAAATCGTCAGTATTCTGTGATATTATATCATCAAAATAACGTGGTATTTGTACAAAAAACCTTTGCTACCGTTTGTCGGTGAGCCTAGGTCTTAAACTTGTTATGAGAAAACAAGACATTCATTAAAAACTGTGTCGCAAAATGTAATTGAGTTAGCTGGAAGTATTTATAGTCGTGCAGAACATTGGGAAATCACGAGCTGTGGGACATAGGAATTCGAAATTAGACCTGCTTTTATGTATACCGCTGCTCACATGAGGCCTCCTAGAGCCTCTTCCGTCGTTTTGAGGCTGGTACTGCACCTGTAACGACACGGTAATGTAGGCCACACCTGCTCCCCTCACTGACTGGAAAGGTGAGTCAACAATTCATATACTGCGTCTAAATGAGACAGATCACGCGGTCGAAAATACCTGTAGTGCGCAGCCGTTTGCAGAACCAATACACACTGTGTAAACAGCCAGAAGAAATTCATTTTGCGACATCATATGAAAACGCCAGTTTTGGTTCTAAGAACCTCAAGCTAATTTTGGACACCAAAAATATTCACATTTTACAAGTAATGTATTGGTTGCCAGTGAGTGACCGAGACAGTATAGGGAAATGTCCTCTTTGTTCACATAGATCATTCACAGTTCAGATACGCGCATGTTTTGTTCCACTTTGACACGCTCAACATAAAACCGCCATTCTCAACAAGAATTCATTTTATTTTCATCCCGCACAAGTACGTTCCGATTAGTCAGTCTAGTATATATGCAGCGTCTCCACTTTGCACGTGTTCTTTCATAAGACATACAAGTAATCTTCTGCAGTCGTTATAATTTCCTTAATAAGTTAGAAATGTATTTGTTAATTTGTTAGAAATGTATTTTGTGTGACCAACAGCGTGATGAAACCTCCAGAGTTCGTATTGTTTTGCTAGGTGAAGTATCAGTATTCAGTTACAGTTGAATCACCAGCAGAAAGGTGAGAGCATAAAGTTAAATCATGTTTCACAGCTCATTAAAATATTCTTAATACGATGTTAAAAGTTTTAGATCAATTGAAGGAATAGCTAGATGCAGAAAAAATTACGTTTTAAGAGAAAACGGAATCGTAATATCAATATACCTACGTTTTTAAGACAAAGCAAACATGTGTAGCATAATCTTATGTCTACTTTTGAACGGTGTAACAACAGAAACCAAACACATTCTCTTGCTGGATATATTTTACGGTTTCGCTATAAATACCCCCAGGAACGTAAATAGAATCATAGTGATACCAAGGTGAAAGGAAATGAGGACCCTTTAATTCTTTGAGTCCCACCGATATAAATAAAAATATAATTTTAAATTTTTTGGCAAAATTAGCCTCTCTTATCACAATAAGCAACAAAAAGCAGAAGAAACTGGCAAAAACCAAACAATAGATTGTTTTTAGGAGGCAGTTTTATTTTGGAACCATTGGGATATATAGTTATAAACCGCCCATCCTTTCATTTTATATATTGAAAGAAAATTCGATTTTTCCTAGATTTAAGCCCACATTCCGAATTTTCCTGGAACTCGTAAAGCCTAAAAGAAATTATAGTCTAAGTAACAGGCAAAACTGAGTCTAAAATTTAATAAATGTTGTATCAAAACTATATGCAGCCCCGGTTTCTTCGTTTCGAAAGCATTTATGAAAGCAGCAAAACAAACTCAAATGTGCGTTACAGTAGCTTTAGATGTCACTGTCAGTGATCCCCTCAATACACGGCCACTATGAAAAGAACGCATGTGACAGTCTCCTATAATCACGTTGCACAGTCTCCGCGCCGACTGTTGCTTTGAACTCTGTATAAGTGACTGCTGAACTGCAGTATATTCGTAGAAGTACCTCTGTATAGAGTTAGATGTCTCTGTCTTGCAACAGCATTGTTGGTTTCATGCTAAATGCACTCGTATTTTCAAAACAATTACTAAAATGGTGGTCTCACTGGCACCTACTTGTTAATGTGCAATCCATCTCTCTTTTCCAGCGTTTTCACAGTTTGGCAAATTCAAATTTTATTTAACATTTTGGCTGGATGCCTTACCTAACGTTACAGTCGTCAGTTAACCGAATGGAGGAAAGTCTTCTGTTCTATAAGAACTTTGTGCACTGTGTTATCATATTTAACTGTTTGTATGTGGTATTTTTTGAGATGGAGATTGAAGACTAGCTCGGATATTGCCTAACGACTGTGCAAAACCAACTACCAACCACGCAAGACCAATATTCGTTAATCCACCACGCGAATTCGACTCCAGTGTGGTTCAGTTCCATGTCTTTCATGTTAGCACACTGCGTATTAGCAGGTCAATTAAAGAGCGATGCATGAGAACTTTTAAAGGAGAAGTGTTAAAACGAAGTACAGAAAATAAAATTTATTCCTGTAAGTAGCTCAGCAAAGTTTCTGCACCAAATATATTGCCGTTCAGCATCTGAAAAACGGCGACTAGGAGAAGGATATGTCTACCGTATTGTCTGCTTTAATACCGACCACAGATGCCCGTATATATTCACGGGATGGCAATAACGATGATTACTGTAGATACGAGTATTTTCAATTGCAACTTTTTGATCTAGGAGCATACACTTTTAGCGAAGCATTTTGTTACCCGGAACTAACACTGCTGAAGGTCATGTAACCCTCAGCCATAGCTCTGTACTAGAAATAGTTACACGTGTGTGTGCAGGCACCTTACGATATCGTTATTAGCTTCTCTGGACGCAATAGCTTTTCGAGCGGCTTGTCGCCTGCTGAGGGCAGGTCTTAAGGACAGCGTTTAAGAGCTGTCGTGCCCAGGAGGCGTTCTCCAAGTGACGGGCGGTTGAGCGAAGTGTTTGACAGTGGCTGGAGTAAACGGCGAAAGACATCGTGGCCGATACTATCCTTAGCCCGCTGCTAAATTCTGCGGATTCGGTGGGATTGAGTGAGCGTCGGTTGGGGCCGTGAAGATCGCTCGTTGAGAAATCTTTCTCTGCGTGATGCTCTCGGCATTTGAATTTGAAAGAAGCGTGTGTCCACTGCGTTGCCGGGTTGGGTTCCTGTCGGCCGGTTTCAAGAACCGGGCGCAGGCTGGTGAATAGCATGTAACACTCATAACGCCCACTTGATGGCAGCCCTTGGTCTATCGGATATCAACTTACGCTACGATGTGCACGATATTACGGTGAGTGTCCGAGTACCATATTGTTGTTGTTGTGGTCTTCAGTCCTGAGACTAGTTTAATGCAGCTCTCCATGCTACCCTATCCTGTGCAAGATTCTTCATCTCCCTGTACTTACTGCAACCTACATCCTTCTTAATCTGCTTAGTGTATTCATCTCTTGGTCTCCCTCTACGACTTTTACCCTCCACGCTGCCCTCCAATGTTAAATTTGTGATACCTTGATGCATCAGAACGTGTCCTACCAACCGGTCCCTTCTTCTTGTCAAGTTGTGCCAAAACTCCTCTTCCCCCAATTCCATTCAATACTTCCTCATTAGTTATATGATCTACCCATCTAATCTTCAGCATTCTTTTGTAGCACCACATTTCGAAAGCTTCATTTCTCTTCTTGTCCAAACTATTTATCGACCATGTTTCACTTCCATACATGGCTACACTCCATACAAATACTTTCAGAAACGACTTCCTACACTTAAATCTATACTTGACGTTTACTAATTTCTCTTGTTCAGAAACGCTTTCCTTGCCATTTCCAGTCTACATTTTATGTCTTCTCTACTTCGACCATCATCAGTTATTTTGCTCCCCAAATAGAAAAACTCCTTTACTGCTTTAAGTGTCTCATTTCCTAATCTAATTCCCTCAGCATCACCAGACTTAATTCGACTACATTCCATTATCCTCGTTTTGCTTTTGTTGATGTTCATCTTATATCCTCCTCTCAAGACACTGCCCATTCCGTTCAACTGCTCCTCCAAGTCCTCTTCTGTCTCTGACAGAATTACAATTTCATCGGCGAACCTCAAAGTTTTTATTTTTTATCCATGGATTTTAATACCTACCCCGAATTTTACTTTTGCTTCTTTGACTGCTAGCTCAATAAACAGATTGAATAACATCGGGGAGAGGCTACAACCCTGTCTCACTCCCTTCCCAACCACTGCTTCCCTTTCATGCCCCTCGACTCTTATAACTGCCATCTGCTTTCTATACAAATTGTAAATAACCTTTCGCTCCCTGTATTTTACCCCTGTCACCTTTAGAATTTGAAAGAGAGTATTCCAGTCAACATTGTCCAAAGTGTTCTCTAAGTCCACAAATACTAAAAACGTAGGTTTTTCTTTCCTTAATATTTCTTCTAAGATAAATCGTAAGGTCAGTATTGCCTCACGTGTTCCAATAGTTCTACGGAATCCAAACTCATCTTCCCCGAGGTCGGCTTCTACGAGTTTTTCCATTCGTCTGTAAAGAATTCGTGTTATTATTTTGTAGGTGTGACTTATTAAACCGATAGTTCGGTAATTTCCACATCTGTCAACACCAGCTTTCTTTGGGATTGGAAATATTATATTTTTCTTGAAGTCTGAGGGTATTTCGCCTGTCTCAAACATCTTGTTCACCAGATGGTAGAGTTTCGTCAAGAGTGGCTCTCCCAAGGCCGTCAGTACTTCTAATGGAATGTTGTCTACTCCCGGGGCCTCGTTTTGACTCATGTCTTTCAGTGCTCTGTCACACTCTTCACGCAATATCGTATCTCCCATTTCATCTTCATCTACATCCTCTTCCATTTCCATAATATTGTCCTCATGTACATCGCCCTTGTATAGATCCTCTATATACTCCTTCCACCTTTCTGCTTTCCCTTCTTTGCTTAGAACTGGTTTTCCATCTGAGCTCTTGATATTCATACAAGTGGTTCTCTTTTCTCCAAAGGTCTCTTTAATTTTGCTGTAGGCAGTATCTGTCTTACCCCTAGTGAGATAAGCCTCTATATCCTCTAGCCATGCCTGCTTAGCCATTTTTCCCTTCCTGTCGATCTCATTTTTGAGATGTAAGAGGCATATTACTATATACATAACTACGTCTAGATTGGGTCTTAGCATCTATTCCACAATGCCAGGTCTTGTAAGCGATGACATCTCGGTCGGCGAATGATTCCAATCCAGGTAGAGAGACATTCTCACATCGGACGATAGCGAGAGTAAACCATCCACTTCCAGTACTCTCTGTGGCAACGTCAAGACTAAAATTAACTCGACATCCACGGAATTCAATATGACACTTTGTGCAGTGCCATTTGTGCCAAGTTTATTCTCAAGGCTTATTATGTGTTTGTAGACTGGCATGCGATGGCGACGTTGACGATACACACGTCGACGAGGCATAGTGCTTCAATGCTGTTGCAGATATAGCTCACAGCGGAATGATACCGCTGGTCTGCGTTGGCCGTTTTTATACTGAGAGCATGACCTTCATTACGTAAGAGAATCGAAGCATTTGAAATGTGTTGCTACAGACGAATGTTGAAAATTAGGTAGACTGATAAGGTAAGGAATGAAGAGGTTCTTCTGACAAGAAGGAGAGACAGGATGATAAGACATTGTTAAGACATCAGGGAATATCTTACATAGTACTAGGGGCAGTTGTAGAGGGTAAAAACTGTAGAGAAAATGGTACATCCAGCAAGTAAAATAAAATAAAAAATTGTAGACTTATGGATGTAGGTCGCAAGTGTTACATTGAGATGAACGAATTAGTGGCGGGTCGCATTAAACCAGCCAGAAGACAGAAAAAAAAGTGGGGGGGGGGGACCGTCGGCGACTACAAAGCAGTAGGATGTGCAGTATTCAAGATGTCTCAACGTTCGAGAGGTTTTAGAGCGTATCTTGAGGATAGCAACCTGTGCTCTGAAATGTCATCGAACAACACTACAGTACAGACCATCAAATTTGCAGAAGCCGGCCCCTGCCAGTAGGCTACCCCATCGCTAGCAAACGTTATTTTGTACGCTGATGACCGCAGGCGGAACGTCTCGCAATGTGTTTTGTTATTACGGTTGGAGATCGCCAGCTAGCTGCTGCATACAAAAGCCTTGTATCCTTTGAATGCAATACTCTGTTGCCTTGGTGGATGGCGGTTTCGGACTTTGTTTTCCATCTGCAGTTTATCTTACTCCTGTATAAGGCAAAGCACTGGAAATTTTTAGCATTCTAGGAGAAAAATAAACTCCAGATAAGGACCCGTGTCAGAAACCGTCATCCACCGAGGCAACAAGCATTGTGTTCATAGGAGACAAGGTCTTTCTACACATCAGCTAGCTTCTTCTTCTCTACTGGCGATGGCGGCAGTCACTTGCGATTACTGATGAACAAACGACACTGCGAGACTTTCCACCTACGGTCCGACAGCGTACAAGAAGGGTTCCTTTCCTCGATTTGTTCCTCAAAGCATCCACTACAACCCCTCGAAATTTATCGCAACAATTCTTGGACACTCTTTACAGAGTTTATGGTTCTTCCTAAACCACCACAAATAACTTTGCGCCAGGAAACAAAATAAAGAATGTATCAAGTAAATGTTGTTCAGCTGCTACAGCTACATGAATTAGAATGCCTTTCTTTCAACTTTGATCATTACTGATAGAAAAGCATTTTTATTTTTCAGCAGCTGTATGTATTATATCTATTCTTTAACTGTTTCGGTTGGGAGTGTACGTGCAAGCTTTTCAAGATACTGCCAAAGCCCGGTTATGTTGTATTCCATGTTTTGTGGTTGTTACGTTTGGTATATGAAAATGACTTCTATGAGAAATGTGCGTTTTTAAACCATCAGATGTCATAATTCTTCTTCCGGTTGATGATGGTTGAAATAACCGAAACAAAACAAGAATAAATATAATTTATACAGCAGATGGCAAATAAAAATGCTTTTCTTTAAATACCTCAAGCCGTAGCCAGCTACCTACACAAATTTTTAATTTTATCATTACATTGATGTGGAAGCAGTATGTAGTTTTAAACAGCAGCCTCCATTTTTTTACGGTGATCCACTTGCTCTCTTCAAGACCTTTTCAGAAACGTATCACAGTGTTCATTTCACGTAAACATGGCTTTATTATTAACGTAAAACAAAACTGACTTCCTACTTGCATACAGTGCAGGTACCTAGGGTAATCTATTACCCAGCAAAGCTAACTGGTTACCTGGCTAGGGTGGCCGCACCATCATATTTACCCCAGAGACGCAAGGAGGAAAGGTACCAATAGCGCACAATTCGGTACCGTTACTAGTCGAGGGCTGAGGGAAATACCTGTTTAGAGCAAGAACAGGAACAGAATGTATGATATACCTCAATTTGGCTGCTTAAGACGCTTCTCTTCCAGTATCCGTCAAAACTATGGCACCCGTCGATGTTGCTTTGCACAGTTGTATCCGTCTATTAGTCGTTTGTCCTTTCAGTAATTGCTGGTACAGCCGACACTTTTTTGAAAAAATATGTAGACTGATTTCGTAGTATAACCAGTTTCCCCGTCATTCAGAGTAACTCTCCTCCAATGTTCATCACCTAATATTTTGCCATTTTACGTGGTCTTTCTAAACTCATAACGTCACAATAGTAAAAGCTAATGTTAGAACAATAGGTGCATACTGACCACGTTGTCTATAGGTTAGTGGTTTTTGCTGGTAACTCGGAGCCACCAGGTTCGATTTTCGATGATTACCTCGAATTTTTCTCTGGTGTACTGGTCAGGAAGGCTGTCCACTTAGCATTGTGAAGCATAATAAAAAGCATCATCATCATCATCATCATCACATCATTATCATCTACATTCTTGGATAAGCTTCGAGGAAAGTGTTCCAGCTTCATCGTTTTAGCTCTATAGTTCCCTAGGCCGAACTACCTCCATTACTGCTTCGGTTATATACTATAAAGCTTATTTTGGGATACCTTACTTGTTGCATTGCTTCTGGTACTCCCATTTCTGCTAAAATGTGTCGATTCTTTTCTTTCTGTTACTGCAAATATTTTAAGGTCATTTCTAATGCCTTCTATTCTTAGTCTGCGTTCTCTTTTACATTCTTTAAATGATGTAAGGAATTTCATTTCTGACGTCACTATTCGATTTATGTCTTGCTTGCCTACTATCAAAGCCTCAGTGCAGTAAAGTAGTAATGGAATAGCTAGTGTTTTATAGAAATTAAACTGTGTTTCTTTAGTTTCCTTTTTGTTTAATGTTCCTTTTATTTTTTCAAGTCACCATGAAATTTTGCTATTTTGTTCTTTACATCTTCAACATAATCAAAAGAAATGTCACAACCCAGGTTTTCTTTAATCACTATTTTTGAGAGCACATAGTGTTTTCCTCGGAATGTAATTAATTTTGTATGCTCTATAGATATTTTAAAATTATAAAATGGGCCAATTTGGTTTAATTTTAAAAAATTATTTCTAATTCTCCTTGTTAAGTGCCTATTAAAGTTTGGTCGCCAGCATATATTAATGGCTACATATAATGGTTTTCATCTAGATTTAATCCTTTGTCACTTTTTCTTATTCCAGTTTTAACCATGTCTTGAATATACATAAACTGAATAAAATTGCAGAAAGAGTGTCACCTTAATTTTAATGCCATTCTTACTTATTTTGTGCCCTGTTTTTATAGCAAATGTGGTTTTATTGTATAAAGTTCTTATGGCCCATGTCAGTTGTCGTAGAATACTATTTTCTTATAATATTGATGAGAGCATTGTCCTGTTTAATCTGTCAAACGCCTTGACATAGTCGGCAAAAGCTGTGTGTATCTCATTATTAAATTATGCTCTTTTGCTAATCAGTATCTTCAAAGTAAATATGTTATCCATTGTTGTTCATGCAAATCCAAATACACATTGATCTTCAGTTAAAATTATGTTTCTGTTATTGGTCTTAACTTTAGAATTAATATTTTTCCATGCACACTCATGTTCAGAAAAAAAAACAGAACATCTTGAACGACTAGAGATAACACGTTCATATTCACACACCCCGACATGTATACATGTGCACTAGGATGTTGTGCAGAAATGATTAGTATTTGAAACATGTCGCCCTGCGGGTTCAAGGTCAAAATCGATATCGAGGCGCAACATCACCTGTCAGTAAAATGTACCGATAGTGGATCAGTGAGACTTGATCAGACGTGCAGGATGCCTCGCAGACGTATGCGCAAGCAGTAACGCCAACTCATTGGTTTTAAAAGATGGCACATTATTGGCATGAGAGAATGTGATTCAGCCATCGGGGAAATTGCTGCTCGTGTGGGACGAAGTGTTTCAGCAGTGCAACGGGTGTGTGCACAATGGTTCGCGAAAGGCTGTAGAACGCAAAGATATGGTTCCCATCGATCTATCCAGACCACGCCCCGAGAAGATCGACACCTTGTCCGAATGGCACTGCAGAATAGATCTGCGTCCTCCTCGGCCCTGACACAACAGTGGAACAGTGGAACACATTGTACACTATCATGTGTAGCAACCCATCGCCGTTTATTATGCCATGGATTACGTGCGCGTCTTCCACTTCTCCGCCTCCCTTTGACGAATATGCAGAAAAATGCTAAACGGCAGTGGTGTATGGAAAGACGTCACTGAGACAGGAATGCCATCAGATAGTGCTTCAGGACGATTCCAGGTTCTGTCGGTTTTAAAATGATGGCCGCAATTTTGTTCGCCGCGAACAGGGGGAGCGGCATCACAGTGACTGCATTCGCACAAGATATACAGCGCCAACTCAAGGTATTATTTTGTGAGATGCTACCCGGTACAACCACAAATCACAGTTGGTGAGTGTCCAGGGTACTGTGACCAGTGTGACGTACGTGAATGACATCCTGCTACCCGTAGCCATACCGTTCCTTCACAGCACCCCAGACGCCATTTTCAGCAAGACAATGCACGACCACATGTTGCTGCACGAATATGTGCTTTCTTGTAGTCACGTGACGTCAGCCTTTTCCCCTTGGTCGCCATATCACCTGACTTGCAGCCATTCGAAAATGTGCACAATGTGTTGGAGCACTGGAGCCAGTTCGTAGGAGGAAGTTGCAGTCGGGTGACTTAGGTTAGTGGAGGTAGCCGAAATAAGATATCTTCCCGCCATTTTCTTTGCTTAGTAGAGGCAACTGAGGTGTGGTGCATTATCCTGTTGGAATCTGAACTTCGAACCATTTTTCTGGGGGAGGGGGCGTGGCACTTCTGGAACTGCGGCAACTTTCGTATTAGTAACCTAGTACGTCCGAAGTCTGACAAGTAAAGGACCTGGATTACTGAAAACAATTGAGGAGAGGAAGACAAATACTCAAGAGTTTACAGAGATCAAAAATGATTAAGACATTGTTGAATGGGCAAACTACACAACGGAGTAAGAACACGGGGCGCTTACGAGTTATTATATCCGTAAACAGTATAGAAAGGTGTGTGTATGTACATAGTACCATTCTTAACATCTGTACTGCTGTACTTTTATACTGACATGATGAACAAATAGGTAAACAAGAAGTAGGCGAAATACTAAATGATAGTATCCTTACCAAAAGGTCTGAGCTTTGTGTCTGAAAAAGTGAGAAGCGACTTGCAGAAGCAATGCTATTAGAACATGATCTTGAAAGGAGTAATTTCTGACCAGCTGCAGTCTGAAATAACAAAAATGGTTCAAATGGCTCTGAGCAATATGTGACTTAACTTCTGAGGTCATCAGTCGCCTAGAACTTAGAACTAATTAAATCTAACTAACCTAAGGACATCACACACATCCATGCCCGAGGCAGGATTCGAACCTGCAACCGTAGCGGTCGCTCGGCTCCAGACTGTAGCGCCTAGAACCGCACGGCCACTCCTGCCGGCTCGGAAATAACATATCCCAGTGGTTGAGCAGCTGAAACACAAGCATACTATTCACAGCAACAACGGTCACCTAAATGTGGAGATTTCCAACCCACCTGTTCTGAATAGGATTGAAAGTGGCTCTATTATGCAATTTACATAATGAAGAAGGAGACCAAATATTTTTATGCAACAGATAAAAGAAACAACAGAAATCTTTCATCCCAGCATTGGTTAAAGGCATATGTTCCCTTTCTAATGGAGGCTGGAGTCTTTCTATCAATCCAAAATAGAGGACTCCCACTACAGTGTGATGTTCTAACACTTAAATTTTGGTGATGTAACTACCCTGAGAATCTGCGAACTAGTATAGATATTATGTATGGTGGGTTTTATTCTGGTACTGCTTTATGCGTAGTTTCCTAGTCGTGTCGTGTATCAATTAAGTATTCATGTTTTCCTTCTTTTTGTTAATGGTAATTAATGAAAAGTACAGCAGAACTAATGTTAAGAATGGTACTATGTACATGTCATTGATGACTGTAGGGCGATCGCCAAATCCATTGAAGAAAGTTGACTATATTTCAATGATATTTCCGCCATTTGACTGTACAGCTTCTTATTTTATAATGATATTAGGATTTCGATCTTTAGCTATTATCATATACAACATGGTTGGGTATAATTAGACTTTGTAAATTGAAGTCACCGTCAAGATGTTGTGAACTGGGTGCCCGAGCTTGTAGATAAGAACAAATCTACAAGCTGGGATTCTAGTTCAATAGATCTTGAAGATGACTTCACTTAACAAAGTCTAATTATACCCTACACTGTTGTACTTGATAATAGATTAAGGCCGAAATCATGACAGTAATAAAAAATTAAGAGGTACAGTCAAATATCATTCAAATATTATTACATGACTGTGGCCCAAAATATGAAAATATTATCAAACATATTTCACTCCCCTGAGTGTTATCTGTCATGATGACACATTATGACACCAGTTCATGTTCAGATACAAATAAAATTCTTTTGGGCTGCAAACCTAGTCATAACGTAAAGTAAATCTACTTTTCACACAATATTGCAAGTGACCTTTATCAGTTTAAGTAAAATGGATAGTTTTACGATATGAGGCGACCAACATCCCAAACGAAATTTTCTGGTTAGTAATCAGATGTTTCCAGATTACCAACACTGAGGTTCAAGCTATAGAGATTGCGTTGGATGCAGATTGTCGAAACTTGGGGCCAATGTCTGTTCTCTGTCTGTGAGGGCCTGGCATTAAAAATTGCTATCAGTTTAAGTAAAATGGATAGTTTTACGATATGAGGCGACCAACATCCCAAACGAAATTTTCTGGTTAGTAATCAGATGTTTCCAGATTACCAACACTGAGGTTCAAGCTATAGAGATTGCGTTGGATGCAGATTGTCGAAACTTGGGGCCAATGTCTGTTCTCTGTCTGTGAGGGCCTGGCATTAAAAATTGCTATGCCTGTAACCAATATTCCTTATTGCTTACTAATGCTGCCTGCAGATAACTTACGTCCTACAAGGATTTTTTCCGCTACGATGTACCAATTAAAACAAAATAAACGTATCCGATGTTCAGTGTAAACTTCAATCGTAAAATTAATGTTCTCCAAATTTAGTTTATCAAAGTGAGACTGGATACCGAAAATCGAAATTTACTTCGGCGGTCTACTCTATACAACACCACAAAATAGCGTTGCAGTTAGCATATATCTATCTGCGGAGCTTTGACGACGTGACAAACAAAAGCAAATAACTTATTAGGCTTGATACCTTTACAAGGAAGGTGTAGTGTCGTATATTGCAACTTTATAACTGCGTCGGTATGGTTTAATTATTAGCGTAATAATAGACCCAACAACATTTTGAGTTTATCAAAAGTCATGAAACTATCTGGCACATTAAAACTGTGTGCCAGACCGAGATTCGAATTAGGGCCTTTGCCTTTTGCGGACAAGGCAGCGGCACAAGCAAATCTGTGAGGACGTGTCGTGAGTCGAACGTGGGTAGCACAGACGGTACAGCACTTCCCGCGAAAGCAAAAGCTCCCAAGTTCGAGTCTCGGTCCGACACAGAGTGTTAATCTGCCAGGAAGTTTCATATCAGCGCACATTTCACTGCAGAGTGAAAACTTCATAATAGGAAAAGTCATGGTTGTTTCCACTGTTACTGCATATTACAGCCTTAAGCACACAGACGTCATACCACCTCCAATCAAAGGTGTCAGAGAGACCAGTGTGCAGTCATGTGAAGAAATTTCCTTAATGTGTTTCAGTTCAAACATAACAAACTCCGCTATCTGTCAAAGATCAAACACATTCACAAAACATACATATAGCATATGACAGATTAACATTCAGCATTGTCTGATAGATACAGTTTTATATGACTGCTACGACCAACATACGTAAGCGGCTACCGGAATTTCCTACATTGGTTCCGAAAAAGTCAGTGACTGATCATTATGAAGTTCCATAATTTTCACTGGTTGTATGTCATGTGCTGCGAAGGTTTCAAAAAAGTAGAGTATCACCAAGGAGCATAGTAATTGTGCTCTTGCATTGTGTTTGACGTATTGATAGGAAATAATGTAACTATAGCTCTTTATGTAGGTGCAGTTCACGTATCATTTGTATGGGCTGCACTGAAGCACTTCTCGAGAGCATGAAATGCAACTTAGGTTCTTACAATGAGGACCATCAGCCTCACACAAAGAAGGACAACTCGAGTGGTCGCAGCTTTCTTTTACTCTCGTAAATGTGTCACACACATTGCGGAGACTGTGAGCTGGTATAATTTGTTGAAAGACAGCTTTAGTACCAAGTAAAATAAAAGAAGACACCAAAATTCATCTTGTATTGAAGGTACCATTCGGAGAGGGTTGCGGCAATAGAAACTGTTGCACAGTGTAACAGTCGCTAAAATGGAGTAGGGGAAATGTAAGAGGTTGTAAATGAGATGCTTAGGTAACAGACATTTGGAAGAGAACCAGTGTTTGACTGTGCAACATTTATGCTACCTTCATTTCCCATCGCCCTTGAAAGCCTAAAAAAATAAGGGTAATATGAATTGGGCCATAAACTGAGGCATAGAGACAGTCATCTTTTTCTTGTTTCCTACTGAAGGAAGTTTGGACAGAATGTCATCCCTATTTGTATCGCTAGCAAATTGTGTGAAGCATCATCCCAACATACAGTAATGTTATTAGTTAGTTACGTGATCAACCTCACGGTGACCATTACTATGTGGAACGTGCATAAGTAATGCACATACGAATGAAGCTTAAAATTTTTGTAACCCACCCCATTCCCTTAAATAGCACAAAATGTTTATATTCCACGTACAGATTTATTTATTCGTATTCAAGAATTCAAATGGTATAGGAGGAGTTCTCAATGAGATATGACTTCAGTTTACTTTTAAAACTATTACTGCTGTCTGCCGACATTTTATTTGATCTGTTAATTCATCGAAAAGTTTTACAGCAGTATATTTTACCCCTTTCTGTGCCAAAGATAGGTTAAGTAGAGAATAGTATAAGTCTTAGCTTCTTCTGGTATTATAATCATGAATGTCACTGTTGTTTTTAAACTGGTCCATGTTGTTGAGAACAAATGTGAGGCCGTTGTAAGAATTCATATCCTTATAAATAGATAGGCATCTGAGTAAAAGGTAAGGAGTTCTTGCAACAGCCTCACAGTTCATTTACTCATTAATGACATTGGCTCTCAACAACAAGGACCAGTGCGACTATGGGGCCCATACATTACTCTAATCATTTTATTTCGAGCAGTGAATACTTCTTGCCTACGTGTTGAGTATCCCAAATATTATTCCGTATGACATCAGAGATAGAAAGTTTGTCAGCTTACTAATTTCTATATCCCTAAAAATGGAAATTATTCTCTTTGCAAAAGTTGCTGAACCTAGTCGCTTTAGGGTATCCAAAATATGCATTTTCCAGTTATGATTCTCATGTATATGTACACCCAAAAACTAAGTATGCTCTACCCTGGCTACTGACTTCCACTGACGTGTTATATTTATTGAGGAAACTGTACTCCTTGCTGTAGAAAAGTGGATGTGCTGCGTGTTTTCAAAGTTCAGAGCAAGCCCATTCGCATAAAACCAACCAATAACTTTTCCAAAGACATTACTTGTATAACTTTTATTGGAGTTTCTTTTACTGAATTAACAGTGATGCTTGTATCATCAGCAAACAGAGTGAGTTTAGCTTCTTGTTTCAGATAAGAAGGGAGGTCATTCATGTACATCACAAACAGAAGGCGACCCGTGATCGGCCCCTGTGGAACACTTAATGTAATTTCTCCCCAGTTATATGAAGAGAGAAACTTCCTTAAATCACTTAAACCCCACAAAGAAACTATTTGCTTCCTGTTCTGTACCCCTCATATGCTGTTCCTTTTATACCATAGAATTGTAATTTCTGTAATATAATGCCATACTTCACACAACTGAACGCTTTGGATAAGTCACAGAAAATTCCTACAGATGACACATTTCTATTTAAAGACTCTATTATGTGGGCAGTGAAGTTGTTTATTGCTCTCTCGGTGGAACAGAATTTTTGAAATCCGAACTGTGATTTACTAAGTATCCCATTATTGTTGAGATGGCTAACTAGTCTTGAGTGAATTACTTTCTCGACGATTTTTGAAAATGGTGTAAGCAAAGATACTGGCTGATAAAATTTACGTCTGTGGTGTCCCATTTTTTCTAGAGAGGCTTGATAATGGCATATTGTAACATCTCTGGGAAAATAGCTTCAGTTACTTACGCTTTACATATGTGACTCAGAACATCAGCTGTAATTGCACCATATTGTATTAACATCAAGTTAGAGATGTCATCTACTCCAACAGAACATATATTTCCTCATTTGACAAGAGGTTGTTAGGGGAAAATTAATCTGACTAGGATTTCTCAAAACTGACTCTTCCACATACTGCTTGGCTTTTTCTTTTGAACTATTCTCACCATTTTTCCACCTACACTTAAGAACTGGTTGTTAACTACATTAGCTACTTGTGAACTGTTGGTTAAGATGGCTCATTCTCTTTAATGGTAATACTACCTACCCCAGTGGTTACTTTTCCTGTCTCCCTTCTCACAACATTCCATACTGATTTGAATTTACTGTCCGAGTTGTTAATTTCATCTCTAATGTACATATTTCTTATATTTTCTGACAGCTTTTCTTGGTATGTTACAATAATTTTTATAGTGTAAAGTTACTTCTGGGGGTTTACTAATTCCTGCTGTCTCATACAATTTTCTTTTTCTTTCTGAAGACACTTTAATACCTGTTGTAATCAAATGTTTCTTCCAAAACTGTTTGGTGTTACATTTAGTAATTCTTTTGGCACTATGTTCAAAAAGGGTTACAAATTTATCTATAAATATGTTACATCTGTCATTAGCATTTGGCTCATTGTATACATCTCCCCAATTAACATTTCCTAAACTTTCTTTGAAGTGCTCTATAGATACCAGGTTGAGCAATGTTACACTTTTACTTAATGGTTTCTAAACTGCACACCCTGCTAGGTTTTGTAACTTAATCAGTTATACGTATGTTATGGTCTGATAATTCATCGAATGGAAAGCATGTGTTAGTTTTACATCCTCTTGCTGTACAAATACATTATCTATTAGAGTGCTCCTGTCTTGAGCTATACGTGTAGGGAAATTGATCACTGTTTCTAAGTTCTATGTCATTAATAACACTTCTAGTTCACTTTTCCTGTCAGAACTGATTAGAGAGTTTACATTGAAATCGCCACAGATTAATAACTTCTTCTTTTTGTCTGACAGAGAGCATAATGGTGATTCAAACTTTTTTATGCATAGCTCCCAATCTCGTAACGGGGACCTGTACACTGTTGCTAATATCAATACTACTGTAATACGTCCGACCGCGGTCACTTTCGCCAACTCGCCGTGAGCGGGCGAGGAGGAGAAGGGAGCTGGACAGCCTGTGGCGAGCCCCTGAGGAGAGGACACTGCAGTCATTCTGCAAGCACACAACGGGAAGCCGGATGGACGCCCTTGCCTCGCTCAAGGAGGGACATGATGCAAAGGGCCTGTTAGACAACGAAAAGTGTGCCGTGAACTGATGGACACCTGCAGTCATTAGGACGGAACTCCAAGAATGTGCACGTGAAAGCATGTGGGTTCTGGCCCGGCAGCAGATATTTTACCTGCCTCAGAAAGCAGGAATGTGCCGACAATTCCAGCACCCCACGGGCTCAGGAAGGAGCGCAAACAAAGTGCGGGAAATCGGAGCAGGGAGGCGTCTGAATGAAGTCAGTGTTCTTAAGATGATGTTTTTCTCGACAGTAAGGACATTCCTTATAAATCACGGATGCCGGCAGATTTTGAGACGAAGCCCAAACATGAGTCTGTCCAGGCCTCGCGGAGAGAGAGTGGTTATGAAGAAGTGTTGTGTGGCTGCTCTCGCAACAGCCTCGGAATGCAGGTAAACATCGCAAGAATGTGACATCATGAGAAAGATGCCGATTTACGGAACATACGCCAGCACACGCCAGACAGGAAATGTCCACCTCGCACGGAGAGACGTAGCTATGAAACGGCAATCTGTCATTTGGCTGCATTGAAAATTTTGTCCGCCAATGACAAAGCCGAAAGGAAGATTATTTCGAAGAGGGGTTGAGCTGAGAGATGCAGGAGAACCGATAAAGGGGGAGTCATGGAGACACCGCGGAAGCGAGAGGACATGGGCGATCTTCCACCATCGCCAACATCCGCCTTCCGACACCGTGGTAGCACAGCTTCGCCGTGGTATCATAGCTTCGGCCACGCGACTGACAACTGACAGACAACGTGGAGATCGTAACTGTCTCCGCCGCAAAGCCGCGATTGCTGATGAGGGCAGCCGACTCGCGTCGCACGGCTCCGATGCGACCCGCCAAACCGACGCGGCGCCTGCCGCCGACATCAGTACAAGACGAACGATAACGAATAATGTTGAGACGATTCGTCCCCTCCTCGTTCCCCTTAATATCTGAGTCGTGTCCAAGCCCAGTCAAATCGGCCCTGAGAGTTTATTATAGTTTACGCTATAAAACAAAAACATTTCTTTCATGAAATGAATTTTATCCGTAGTGGATGCTGTTGAACTCCGTGACTGTTCCTTTATAGTGTAGTATTTGTAGGTTACCTTAAATGGCTGTGCTGGTCACTCAGACACAGCCATTACAGACAACCTACAAATACTGCACACTGTGAACAAAGGAAGGAAAATGAATCTGCTCGAAGAGCTAGAAATTTATATCCACAGCTCTAACTCACCAGACCTCATTCTCAACGAACAAGTGGAGCTTGCAAACGAGTCTTATCTACACATATTTAATGAAATATTCAAAAACAAAAGCTAATTATCCTCTGTTATAATAAAAATGTAATATTCTATGGAAATTCGATGTAGCAGTCATACAACAGTTCAAGTGTCATTATCGTAATTTTTAATAGTCACATTGTAAACACAAGTTGTAACTGTCATTGTATAATTTGTAATAGCTTTCAAAATTTCATGTGTGTAACATCATTGTACTTCCTAGATCTAAGTTCTCTGACAACAGTGTGGTTCGAAACAGTTCTATCTGTCATTTTTTAATTTGTAATAGCTTTTAGTAATTTCATATATATATATATATATATAACATCATTGTACTTCCTGGCTCTAAGTTCTCCAACAAAAATGTGGATAAAAAAAAATTTCATAATGTGAATCAAAAAACTTCGCAGTCTGTAATATCTTTTCAAGTTTCTATATGTGAAACACCCTTGCACTTCCTGTGGCTAAGTTCTTTGACCATTACCTACATGTTTCTGTATGAGTAATATCATTACACGTGCTACGTCCAAGTTCTTTACCACAGCCCATATGTTTGTATGTAAACACAGTGTATTTCACGAGTGCACATCGTAATAGTGAAACATGTAGCTAAACTTTATAAACTGAAATATGGACGTTTAAATGATAATAAGTGTGTAACTAAGTGGAAAAACGGTCACCACAGCGTAACTATAATAATGATGCTTCTGCTTTATGTAAGTACAGATATATTTTCGACAAATGCTGTCTTGCCACTTACAATTGCCCCACTTGTATCTGTTTAGTCACCAGCAAAAATTTTTTCTGCATTTATACAGTGATCTCCAAAATATAAACCTGTACATGAATGTATAAACACCTGAAGATGGGCGCAAGTCCGAAACCGGTGTGTGACAAATAAATAACCTTTTATTGTGAGTGGTAGCGGAAATTTTTCTATACCCTACATTACTTTCATGTTTTGATCATATACACAATCTTTTACATTCATTAGTTAAGAATCATTTGTGTTTGATTTCATTTAATTATTGATATCAGTTAATTGTTGGCTCCTAATATGGGGCAGTTTCACTAGCCATCTACTCGTCATTTCATGTCCGACAGTGGAGAGAAGAATTCACATTTCACCACACTACATTATCTACCTGTAGTTCATATGCACAAACGTCAAAGTGCTGATCGACACAAAATCTGCGTACTTGTACAGTTCTGAATTTATACCCTTGTTGTGTGTTAATGGCAACTCCTCCTTTATCCATACTACATCTGAAAGTGTAAGATGCTAAATTATATCAATTTCTGCTGACAATTTCCATCGCCACAGTTACGTGGTGTTCAGACAAGGTATACTAATCTCATTCTTATTTTTGGGATCATCTAAACACACCAACAGCTCATCTATTTATTTTTTTCTCCTGATATTTTGATGAAGTAAGTTGATACTACCCTTAGCTTTATCCTTATTTACTGTACATGAAGTTTCTTTTATTCTATTTTTCTTTATTGTTGTCTGTCTGGATATTGGCTTCAACCTAAAAAACCTGTCTTCCTGGTCCCATTAACCACAGAGATCATCCATTGCGTGACTGTGGTCCCCCTTACAGTATCTGCCAATAGCGAAGCTAACTTATCTTTCCCCTTCCTATTTAGGTGCAGGCCATTTGTAGTTTACCCCTCCTACCAACTGCATCAACTAGAACAACACTTACACTATGTGATCAAAAGTATCCGGACACCCACAAAAACATACGTTTTTCATATTAGGTGCATTGTGCTGCCACCTAGTGCCAGGTGCTCCATATCAGCGATTCATTAGTCGTTAAACTTCTTGAGAGAGCAGAATGAGGCGCTCCGCGGAACTCACGGACTTCGAACGTGGTTTAGATGTTTGTGTCATACGTCTGTACGCGAGATTTCCGCACTCATAAACATCCCAAGGTCCACTGTTTCCGATGTGATAGTGAAGTTGAAGTGAAGGGACACGTACAGCACAAAAGCGTACAGACCGACCTCGTCTGTTTACTGATAGAGACCGCCGACAGTTGAAGAGGGTCTTAATGTATAATAGGCAGGCATCTATCCAGACCATCACACACGAATTTCAAACTACATCAGGATCCACTGTAAGTTCTATGACAGTTCGGCGGGAGAAAAGAAAACTTGGGTTTCATGTTCGAGCGGCGTAAAAGCCAAACAACGCCTCGCTTGACGTAATGAGCGTAAACATTGGACGACTGAACAGTGTAGAAACGTTGTGTGGAGTGATGAATCCCGGTACACAATGTAGCGATCCAATGGCAGAAAGTGGGTATGGCGAATTCCCGGTGCCAGCGTGTGTAAAAGAACAATAAAATTCGGAGGAGGTGGTGTTATGGTGTGGTCGTGTTTTTCATGGAGAGGGCTTGCACCACTTGTTGTTTTAGGTTGCACTATCACAGCACAGGCCTAAACTGATGTTTTAAGCACCTTCTTGGTTCCCACTGTTGAAGAACAATTTGGGGATGGCGATTGCATCTTTCAACACGATCGAGCACCTGATCATAATGTACGACATCTATACCTCTCCCCAGTGCAGCACTCCGTGAAGAATGGGCTACCATTCCCCAAGAAACCTTCCAGCACCTGATTCACCGTATGCCTGCGATAGTGGAAGCTGTCATCAAGGCTAAGGGTGGGCCAACGCCATATTGAATCCCAGCATTACCGATGTTGGTCACCACGAACTTGTAAGTCATTTTCAGCCAGGTGTCCGGACAGTTGTAATCACGTAGGGTATATGAAACTTTTTAGGTGCCTGGAGCATCCTATTCAGCTCACTCTTAGCATGCCATGCCACACCCAGGGCCGATCACGGCGCTGAAAAACCTCCACAAACCCCACATTTGTGTGCCCAGTTTCTCCCCCTATTTCGTCCAGGTCACTCCTAATACTATATCTTGCATTCACAACCAGTCTGTTTCCTGCTCCCCCAACTATAATTACCTGATCTTCCTTTCCAGTCACCTGGCTAAGGCTAGCACTCTGGTTTCGCAAAACATCTGACCTGGTACCCAGCAGCTTATTTCTCCTGAAGCTGGTTGCCTACACCCCTCCCATGACTGCCACCTAGAAGCAGAATTCTTCTTTTCCTATTCTGATTTGATCCCGACCTATCTTTTTTCTTAACGCTAATATTCTGCTTCAACTAAACTTCAACTACAACTGGATGAGGCCCTTCCTCCACTACTTCAGATAGCAAGCCAAACTGATTTACTAATGGAATTTCTAAAGTTTTTTCAATAGTTCCCCTTTTTCGGCCTTTTCTTGCTACATTTTCCCAGCACCCCGTCTCTATTTTCCTCTCTTAGCCTACATAATGCCAAATTCGCGTTTCCTAATTCAACCTTAGGGGCACAAATTTTTGCCTCCTGCTCAGCGATTTCTCTGTCCTTTCTACGTAACCTACAATGCCTTGTGTTATTCACAGGGTTCCGCTCCTATAGGGGCCAGGCGAAGTTTATCTGGTGTTTCGGTAGATATTTGCATTCTCGTTTTCGTAATGTGTTGATGGAGTCAGTCAAAACGAATAATGCCCATAACATCTCCCTTGATGGAAAGCGTCGGTTTGTTCCTCGTTACAAACAACATGAGTTTTAAAGTGGTATTTTACGTGCCCTCTTGACAGAGCAGTCTCAAATTAATCTACGACGATGTTCGTATTATCGGCGTGTATTAACAGGGACAGTGAAACACGAAGAATAATCAGTACTACAGCAGCGACAGTACCGACCTGACCCCCGCTGCCGGCTGCTGTGGTCGAGCGGTTCTAAGCACTTCAGTCTGCAACTGCGCGACCGCTACGGTCTTAGGTTCGACTCCTACCTCAGGCATGGATGTGTGTGATGTCCTCAGGTTAATTAGGTTTAAGTAGTTCTAGGGTACTGATGACCTCAGACGTTAAGTCCCATAGTGCTCAGAGCCATTTGAACCATTTTTGACCGCCGCTGATTGCTACCGCTATGCGGAAGCGCTGTTCAGTCGCTGCTGGAGTAATGATTACTTTTCGTGTATTAGTATTGACATCAGTATGACGTAGCTTTCAGAGGCTATATTTGTTGGAAGTTATAGCCTGAATTTTATTTGTTGTGTGTGACAATTTTTTTTTTTTTTGACGTTTAACCAACGATGTTCAAGTTTACATCAGAGCAGTTACTTATCGATTTCCCTTAGTTACCGTGTTGTTTATTTTTATCTGTGATTGTGTGATTGGTTTGGCTTAGTTTATGTCTTTGGTTGTTTGTCCGTTTTCATGATCAATGACTTGAATAAAGTTTCCCATATAGTGTTTATGTTTTAGAATTAATTGGTCGTTGAGTATTTGTTGTGGATATTAGTGTGCATGTGTGTAGATATCGACCTCTTCCAGAACATTGAGTAAGCGGCCTTTAGGTGTTATATGCGAAATTTGGGGTCTAGTGAAGCAGGAGATACAACCCGTCGGCTTTGACCAATGACTTCATACCTTAGTCATAGATAGTAATGTCTTCACTTCGAGGCATAGATAATAAAACAGTTCTGTGTTCCAATAAGCGCTATCATTAAAATAATTGAATCTGAATCCAAAAGCAATCGATTGGTATTCGCTAAATTATTAATCGTGTGGTTTAATTAAGGTAATTGTTTGTTTCTTATTCAGACGGTACTTAATATTTTTCGTAATGAGACTGAGGTAATTTGGAGTGTTAGATTTTTTATTGTAGAACAATTTTTAGTGTCTTATTTTCGTTTATAGGAATGGATTTGTCTATCCCAATGAATCTTGACGATTTAAGAGAAGCCATGGGGGAAGACATATTGACCACAATTTGCTTCTTGCAAATGTGTGGTCTCATTGCTGAATACGTCCGATGTCGTGAGTCCGGCGCCTCACCAGTGTATCAAGTCGCCGTACTCACGACTTATTTGTATGGAGGTGCAGCAGAGACCGTTTGTGGCGATCTGTTAGGAGGGAAACGTGGTTCGAGAAATCTAAGCTCGCCCTGAGACACACAATGAAAATCACATACTGTTGGTGTTTAAGATATCCTGTGTGGCTCTGTGTGCATGAATGTCGTGTGAGTAAGCGTACGGTAGTAGAATGGTACTCGTTTCGTAGGGAAGTTTGTGGGGAATATATGAAATACAGGGGACCGTTGGGGGGGGGGGGGGGGGACGAGTGTTATGGTCGAAATCGACGAATCGCATTTTGGGAAAAGTAAGTACAATCGGGGGGAACCTCCGGTGGGATTATGGGTGTGGGGGGGGGGGGCAGTAGTTTCAGGTCAGCATCGTGACGGTATAATGTTCAGAGTAGTACCAAATAGAAGTAAGGAAGTTTTGGTTAGGTTAATTGAAGATCAGGTTGCAGAGGGTTCTATTGTTATTTCAGACGGGTTTTCTTCATATAGGGATTTATAGGATAGGGATTATCAACATATAATAGTAAACCACAACATTGAATTTAGTTCTCTATCGCCATGTGCCTGCAGTAACAGCATAGAGGGGTACTGGTCAGCGGTAAAATCTCATAGGGAAAGGGAAACGTCAGATTTCGACTCTTCAAAGCCACCTAGATGATTATTCGTGGAGATAAAGTATTCCTCGGACGTATTGCCCGTTTAAATGTTTTATTAAACACGTTGGCAAAATGTACCGTCCCAAACATCTCAGTTAATTTCAGAGAGGGCGGGGGGGGGGGGGGGTTGGTGAATGTGTGTGCGTGTGTGTGGGAGGATGGGAGGGGCTGAGAGAGAGAGGAGAGAGGTTTCGTAATGTTGTGTTTGTTATGAGTGTGCGTATGTCTGTCTAGGCGAGCTTCCGTTATTCCTCGATATTTCCATGTGGTAAGTTCACTTTCCCATTTGCTTATTTCACTGTATTTCACTATTTTGCCATATTTCACTGTTTTATTCCACCAATATGTGTATTTTCGTGTTGTGAAGTACGTAACAGAAATTTGACAGCTGTCGATCTTGTTTCGTTTTCCAGCTCTAGTATCAGTTCGACATTTTTTAATGTGTACTTGTGAAACCCCCGACACAACTAAAATTTGTATCCCGTGTTTCATTTAGGGTTTACTGAAGCTGAGGATACATCGTTCAAGTGAAGAACAGGACAGTAATGCTAGTGAAAACGAAGAAATCGACTTACGACACACTAGTATTCCGTACTGTACTTAGGCAAAACACTTCGAATGAGTTTTTAATTTGTATCGGGTGTTCAGTTACGGTTTAGTGAAACAGGCGATACATAGTTCAAGTGAACAACAGGACAGCAATGCTACTTCAAACTAAGACATCGACGTACGCTAAACTTGTATCCCGTACTGCACTTAAGCAATATAGTTCGAAAGAGTTTCGAGATACATTTGACATACATGTAACGTGATGTATTCTTTGTTAGTAATATATTTCATTCATTTCTTTCCATTGTATTTTGGGGAGAAATACTAAGATATAAATACCCGATATCGTTAACGTGAAAATACTACTGGCCCTTATATATGTGAAGTACAGTTTTTCTCTCTCGCATTCCTTTGTTCTGAACATTCTTCTCAGCTCTTTCATAATTGTAATACATGCTCTCTGGCGAATTCAGACGTCATTGGTCAAAGCCGACGGGTTGTATCCCCTGTTAAACTAGACCCGCTTTTTCTACATTGTCTGTGGTATGTTCTTCTATCTGTAGGTGTTGAAAGAAAGCTGATGGGTTGCCTTCAGTGTTTCTAATATGTTCTCTGCATCTGATATTAAAGTTCCGGCCTGTATGACCTATATATAACTTATCACAATCTTTACAATGAATTATGTATATACCTGGATTCGAGTGTATTGGTAATTTAACTTTTCCCGATCTAAGTTTTAATTTTTCTTTAGGGTGGTATACGAGGCGTATGTTTGTTTACTTTTACATGGTGTCAGTGTGTTCGATATGTTGCCTACGTATGTTGTCGGTATAGGTGAATTTCTGTTTGGTTTGTTTTTCTTGCTGAAGTGTTATTTCTTTACGTATTTTTCATTTTAATGGTGTGGTATTTTTGTCATATATATCTGTTGAACCAATTTTGGGTTATAACCATTCTGTAGTGCCACATACAATTTTATTTCTTCATGTATTGCTTCTTGTTCTACGAGGAGGTTTATTATCCTATTGACCATGGCATGAAAGTAGGCGTATTTATGTGCTTTTGGGTGGCACGAAGTAGCATGTATAATGTTATTTGTTGTAGTAGGTTTTCGGTATATATCGAATTTGTGTGTATTTTCAACATTTTTTTATGGTAAGGTATAGAAAGTTCATCGCTTTGTTGTTTTCTAGTTCCACTGTAAATTTCATTTTTGGATGTAGTGCATTTAGTGCATTGTGTATTAGCTCGTATTTCCATCAAGTAGCGTTAGGGAGTCATCAATATATCTATGGTAATACACAATTTTTTTTAAATAATGGGTTTGTGTTGTTGAAAAGTTTTTCTTCCAGTGAATTTAAAAATATATCTGCTATAGTTCCTGCAATGCTGCATCCCATGGCACCTCCCTCAGTGTGCGTGTAGAATTTTTCATTATACAAGAAGTAATTTTGATGTAGTTTGAAAAATAACTTTAAAAGACGTAATAAAAACGCTTATGTGACTAACCAGTGATGTTATAGGTAAGTTAAGAATTCCATAAATGTATGGTTGTCAATCTCATATATGACAAGTAGCCCACCGTCTGCCGCAGACAATAGTATATAATAAAACCATTACTTTCAGATCACCTGAAGATGGCAATAGTGCTGAAACAGGCCTTCGTGATTAAATAAACATCTCAAAAAAAGAAGGAACTTTTTGGACTTAATTCATAATATCAAATACCTTTGTCTCCCGAATACAAGACTTATTTTTCAACCAGTGTTTGGGAGCTAGTTCATGATCAGGGAGGTTCATGGAAAGTCATCAGTTATAATATAAAATAAAAACGATATTACAAAAGAAAACGTACCTTTTAATGGCATTCTTCTACCAACGTTTATTTGGCATTTTTTCTGACTTTTCGACTGTACGAGTGGCTGGCATTGTCAAAGCTTCACCCTCCATCACTCCACTGTTGGAGAAATGTCGGCAAAATAAAAATCGTCAAAGGAACGTCGGCCGGAGAACCAGAGACGGAAGCCAACTGGCAATCTGTCAACAAGTGGCCACGAAAGACTTAATTTTGTATTATGTACACGGCTCAGTAACCATTAATGTAATGTTTGTCCAAAGGAAATGATCTATGAACATTAATATAAAACACTGGTACGATAGGCCTAAGAGTGTCGCATGCTTAAAATACATGATAACTAGTTAGCAGCCGCCATCCAGTAGCAGATCAGATGCACGGTAACATATGTTCCAGTGTTCCACTGTGTATGTTTACATAAAACAAGATTTTTAGCAATAAGGGTTGCATGGTTTAAACAAAGATCTCACAATGACATGTAAAGAACACGTCAAAGAAATGCTTAACAGCAGTTAATTTGTCCCTAAAAAAGAAAAAAATTGTTTCATAATGAACCTCCAAACAGTGAAGTAGTGAGTTCAAACAAATGTCTAAGTCTGGAGGATTCTGAACAACTGACATCGATAATTATTCGATTGCACGTTTTTTTTTAGTCCTGAAGAAAATCTGCACTTAATTAGCGAACAATCTGTTTGTTCCCTATGAAGATAATTGCAATGTCTGAGAGTGTGCGTGCTGAAAAGGGTTTTACTGGGGGTTGTGGAAGGGCTGTGGTGTTGAAGGGCAACCATAGGACGACACAACAGTAACACCATTCACAGTTAAAAATTTAACAGAAAATTTATTTAACAATTGGCAAGCTTAATTTGGTACAGAGTGTATTTATGATAATGAAATCTTAAAAAAAAAAGAAATGTTTAAATCTTGTTCAGGCTGAACAATCGCAGATATATTTAAAATAATGGTCTCTTAGAAAAGATAAAAATTGGCTCTAACAAATCCCAATAAAACGGTATTTTAAGTAAGATGTTTGCTTTAATTTTTTTTTTAACTTTGTGTTCTGCCTTACGGCAGGTCTTGCCATGAGGGAAGCCTCGTCAGATAGGTCCACCACATGAGGGTCTACGAAGTGATTCCAGTGGTGGTTTCCCGTTGCCTTCCACTGATGATGATGAAATGATAATGAGGACAACACAACACCCAGTCCCTGTGTGGACAAAATCTCCGATTCAGCCGGGAATCGAACCCGGGCCCCTTGGCGTGACAGACCACCACGATGACCACTCAGCTATCTTTTGTCTGATGGTAGTAAATGGTCTTTGCGGATGCCACATGATATCCGTTGAAGTTCGTTGTTGATCCTTTCACTCAGTTTTTTAATACAGAGGCCAACCAGCTCTCTGACCGAACACGCTGAGCTACCGTGCCGGCGCTATCGGGGCTTTAAAAACTTAGCAGCTATTAAAGCAATCAACATCTTGAGCTACCAGCATCTCCCTGAATTCGTTCCAAAACTTGAGGCTGATAAATAGTGAATTAGAAAAATGACTAATTAAATTTGTAACGTCAAGAATACCAGCACCAGTAAGACGTTAATCATTTCATTTCAGAAATAACCATTTCTCAAGAAACCCAACTGGCTACAATCGTAAAACTCTCATTCAGTACATGGGAAGTAATAATTTACAGAAATTAAAACGTCATTATGAATTTCGTGCACTCGCACAGAATGTAAGAAAAGACTGTTAGGCAGGCACTTAAACGCAGTTCAATTGCCAGATGGCAATCAAATTAAGCGAGGCACTTTAACAAACTTTTAAACGTAATAACTTTAACACAACTGTTAGGTACATAACTTCGTCCGTAATAATTCACGTTAATTGGGCTTACCCTTTCTGCTTTGTCACAGCAATATTACAGATATTGTTACTGCATTATGCAGTTTCATTCCTCCAACAACTGATCGCCCCAGACCATTTGGACCACCATAAACGACTTGAATTGCTTGCCCAACAACATGGACGGAAAAGCGACCAATTGCAGGACCTGAAGAGTATGGCACTAAAGCAGGCTAAGTTTATAACATTAATAAGGATCGATGGTTGGCCACACCGTAAGCGTATATTGCTCAGAGGGGCGCTTGGCTCATGAGCATTGACACAAGGATAAACTGCGTTACCTGACAATAATGAAAACAATATGCAAAGTTACTGCCAGTCTTGACTCATAACGTTCAATATATGTAATCACAACCAGTACGACACGGCAAGGAAACGTTTACAGTTGCGAATGCTAGATCACGTAATTCTGCTGAGCAAGCTATACCGCAGTGTCACATGCAAACGTATGCTTCAGCCTACTACACTTGTGCGAGCGTTAACCAGCATACACATTTACAAGCACTAAGCACGATTCATAAGAAACATTCACAACCAGCTTGTGACCCAACTCGCCACTTTATAAACAGTCGTTACACTCAGGGTTTTCCTGTGCGTGGCGAGGCTCCCGTTTTCAATCGCCAGAACTGGTCCCATCGTGCAGCGTACGCAACGGATCAACAGACACGAACCCACCACTTTACAGCTCCCTGGACCACTTCAGTGAAGGACAACGTTGGCCGACCAAGTCAACACCAGCCCACTGACCCCGTCCCGCAACCCCGGCCACTCGAAATTCTCGCAAAGGCCTTCTGGCCGAAGGAAAGCATCCCCTCTCTTTGAGTGCCACCGTTCACGTACCTTTTGTTGGCAATCACTGAGTGCGAGATTGTAAATATTTGACTCACTGTCCTCAGTCGTCTATGTTTTATGACTCCCAGAGCAGTATTCGAATTCAGTGGGCGCAAAACCATGCTTAAGATAAGTAAATTACTACTCAACGGTCGAAAACAGAGGTGTCAATTCTAACTTCTTGAACCGTCATTTATTTTCAAAGAATATTCTTCTTGTTGTTGTGGTCTTCAGTTCTGAGACTGGTTTGATGCAGCTCTCCATGCTACTCTATCCTGTGCAAGCTTCTTCATCTCCCAGTACCTACTGCAGGTTATAGGCTCTCAGTCCGGAACCGCGCAACTGCTACGGTCGCAGGTTCGAATCCTGCCTCGCGCATGGATGTGTGTGATGTCCTTAGGTTAGTTAGGTTTAAGTAGTTCTAGGTTCTAGGGGACTGATGACCACAGATGTTAAGTCCCATAGCGCTCAGAGCCATTTGAACCATTTTTGAACCTACTGCAGCCTACATCCTTCTGAATCTGCTTACTGTATTCATCTCTTGGTCTCCCTCTACGATTTTTACCCTCCACGCTCCCCTCCAATACTAAATTGGTGATCCCTTGATGTCTCAGAACATGTCCTACCAACCGATCCCTTCTTCTAGTCAAGTTGTGCCACAAACTTCTCTTCTCCCCAATCCTTTTCAATACCTCCTCATTATTTATGTGATCTATCCATCTAATCTTCAGCATTCTTCTGTAGCACCACATTTCAAAAGCTTCTATTCTCTTCTTGTCCAAACTGGTTATCGTCCATGTTTCACTTCCTTACATGGCTACACTCCATACAAATACTTTCAGAAACGAATTCCTGACACTTAAATCTATACTCGATGTTAACAAATTTCTCTTCTTCAGAAACGCTTTCCTTGCCATTGCCAGTCTACATTTTATATCCTCTCTACTTCGGCCATCATCAGTTACTTTGCTCCCCAAATAGCAAAACTCCTTTACTACTTTAAGTGTCTCATTTCCTAATCTAATTCCCCCAACATCACCCGACTTAATTCAACTACATTCCACTATCCTCGTTTTGCTTTTCTTGATGTTCATCTTATATCCTCCTTTCAAGACACTATCCATTCCGTTCAACTGCTCTTCCAAGTCCTTTGCTGTCTCTGACAGAATTGCAATGTCATCGGCGAACCTCAAAGTCTTTATTTCTTTTCCATGGATTTCAATACCTACTCCGAATTTTTCTTTTGTTTCCTTTACTGCTTGCTCAATATACAGATTGAATAACATCGGGGAGAGGCTACAACCCTGTCTCACTCCCTTCCCAACCACTGCTTCCTTTTCATGTCCCTCGACTCTTATAACTGCCATCTCGTTTCTGTACACATTGTAAATAGCTTTCCGCTCCCTGTATTTTACCCCTGCCACTAAATTCTTAAGAATTTATTTTATTTACTAGCGATTCATCAAGAACATTAACACATTTAATCACACTATGTAAGCATGGAAGTAGTTGCCAGGGAGTAACTGATGAAATGATAACCAAATTCCTTTTAAGAAATGGGAATTTTATTCACTTTAATAGTGCCTAAAAGCATTTATTAAGGAACAGATTTAAAATTATAATCAGAAAGCACCGTATAAATATCAAAGCTACAACTCATTCAGAGGCAGAAAGAAACAAGTTTAGACTGTATGAGCTTTCGGGCAGAGAACCTTGCCGCTCCCTTTTGATAAGGCCGTAGTTACGACCGTTCACAACAGCCTCTGAAACACTACACTGGTGCAAATCTGCAACACACCAGATAACTTTAAACTAAGAGTTTTAACAATTTACACAAGCACACAAACTATGCACCCCCCGTAGGAGGGATGGAAATGGTACAAAACGCTAACAAGTAAAATATTAACCTTGCCACCGAAGGTGCAACTTGATTTTAACTACAAGAAAAGTCTTACGGCGAAAGGGTGGCAACTTTATATATTAAAATGATCATTCAAATAAAAGCCCATGAAATGCAATCTTATATACAATTCTACAAGGTTGGCCAAACAATAGTTAACATGCTCTACAGTACACAGATACCGCCTCTCAAGATCATAGGCAATAATATCAAAGTTTCCAAAGATCAAAACGTATTTCACGTATTAGGCCGTTACACTCCAAGCAATAAATTCGTTAACACACCAAATACGACAAACATGACAGATGCAGCTACTAACGTACGGTAGATTGATAGGGAGATTACCGAACAACCCGAACCGCAGGTTGCTCTAACCCGCCCCTACTGCACAAGGGAAAAACCGACCACCCAATTTAGAAACAACCACCTTCCCCCGGGTGGGCAAACGGAGAAGAATGGTGGGACGACCCCAAGGCAAAACGGCTGGTGACCTCACCAAGAAAACAAGTAGACTTTAACAAGTAAATGAAACAACATATTACCAATCACTTAACTTCTAATAAACTGCGATTTCTGGCGAAGTCCTGGCGCATCACCCCCAAATCGCTCCCCCGAACCGTCCGCTGCCAGCCGCTTCAACGGACGCTGGAAGGCGCGCCGATCTCCCGTCCCACGGCGTCGTAGCTCGCACCGGCCAGACTGATGTCGTGGGTTGGCTCGTGTTGCTCTCGTGTCGACCGCGAAGTCACTACCCCTCGCTATACGCCGCGGCCCACTGGACTCATGTGGGGACCTGAAATGTCGTGTGGCTAGAGCCTCCCGTCGGGTAGACCGTTCGCCTGGTGCAGGTCTTTCGAGTTGACGCCACAAATGATGATGATTAGGACAACACAACACCCAGTCCCTGAGCGGAGAAAATCTCCGACCCAGCCGGGAATCGAACCCGGGACCTTAGGATTGACATTCCGTCACGCTGACCACTCAGCTACCGGGGCCGGACATGTGGGGACCTCACATGCACCGGCGCTCGAGACGGACCAGTCATCTTGTGTCTCAGTGCGCGACCGACCAACCGAACGATCCAACCGCCAATGACCATTGCCTGAGCAAACTCGAGCAGACTGGCGGCCTAACGCGCAGACTCAGATGCAGGAACTAAGCCCCGACCGGGCGACCTCTCGCTGAGTTCTCTTACTGGCGGAGTGGAAACACTCTCATTTTGCCGCCTTTAAAGGTTGATCCGAACGAAAGACATACTAGCACTCCGAACGACAGACAGACACTAACTGCCTAACAAATGCGGACGAGAGACAGACTAGCAAGCTGGGGAAGAGAGACTGGCCCAGACCGGCTCACTGGCGAGCTCATAGCGCCCCTTAAATGCACGTGAACAGGCAACCTTTCCCCTCTCCCACCAGAGGGAGACACCAAAGCTGCGATTACCACAGCGGCGCCACCTCCAGAAACGGAGGGCGACTGATTCACACTACGCGCTACGGCGCGCTCTTCAAAACAGCAATTTTCACCAAGACTCACTTCTGTTTTACATTCGTTGAAGTTAAACGATCTGAAATCGCATAAAAATCGATTGCTTTCACTCTTCGTGGAAACAAACATTATAAAAACTGATGATAGTGCTTTTTCATGCTTGCTGTATTTTGACCACTGGCGCCCTATCTGTGCCAGAACGAGGACGTTGAGAACGTAGGTGATTGCGCTATAAACGTAACTCCATCCCGCTAATGCAGTACAGTATTTAGCGCCTCCAGAGATGTTAACACGCAGGCCGTGTTTTATTCGTCACAGAGTGGAGAGAAAGAGCTGAATTTGTTTCCCCAATAAAAGTGATTTCAGCGCAGATCCGCTCTACGGTAACCGGTACAATATTCCTGCTACACACGTCTGTTTTCTTTTTTTTTCCAAAATCCCCCATAAATACGCTCGGAAACGCGAAATACATGAAAACTGTTGAAATGTGCTTAAATGTGGAATTGGGAGAGTATGAAGCCGTAACGAGGGATAAAAGAGTGAATCAGGGAGCGGCGCTGGCGGCAGGACGAGGTGCTAAGCGCGCCGGACAAATCGGATCGGGCAGGGCGCGTGTGTAAGCCGCTCTGGTGACGTGGCCGGGTCCCGGGACCGCTCGCCACCACCTCTGGTGCCCGCGTCGCGTTCCCACACCCTCACCCCTCACCCTCCCCCCCGCCCCTTTCCCAGCCCATGTCGCTCTCCCGTGACGACCGCCACTAGCCACGAGCGCACCTCCTGCAAGGTACTTCGAGCTCGTGTGGCCGCATCGTGACGAACTTTCAGTTACACAGGCTGTGGCAGAAAAACGGGCTGTTTCAGTCTGTCTCCAAAAGTGGAATGGTATTATTGGCAACACTGATTGTAATACGTTTCATGTAGGTACCACATTTGCTGAGATGGGGCACCGTAGCGGGCCTAAACGTTCTGTGGCTGTGAAGGCCTTTAACAAAAAGCGGTGAATGTGTTGCTGCCACCACACCGGAATACCGTCGCCATTTCAACCTTGGACGGATTGATCCAGTACCGTCAGCACTCGCAAGTGTACTTCACTGAAAGACCTGGACAAAACCGATCAAAAAGTATTGTCTTACTTAAATTGCATACCTGAAGTATATACTGGATGATCAGAGAAGTAAAGAGAAGAAAATTACTCGCTTATATTAAGCAAGGAGATGCTACAACTGCATCCTTTCGTTGTTCAAGTATTTCAGGCACTTGCTTAGCAAATTGCACATTACATCCTGCAGATCCCTCCGAAAAATGAGGAATGGTAGGTTTTAGTTCATCTAAAGTGTGCGGATTTGATTTGTAAACATTCTGTTTTAATGCTGCCCAGCGACAAAATTCGCCGAGGGCTAAATAGGAGCAACGATAGGGCAATATGTAGCTAGTGATACGTTAACTCTGCCTTCAGACACGTCATCAATTTCCTGTAATGAGAAGTTGGCATGTCACTTAGAAAGTGCAACAGGTCTATTACAGAGATTGCTTATACCACGCTTGTCCCGCCTTTTCTGGAGTATTGATGTGCAGTGTGGGATCCGCTGCAACTCAGGGAGGACATCGAAAAAGTTCAAAGAAAGGCAGCTCGTTTTGTACTACAGCAAAATAGGAGAGAGGGTGCGATGGGCATTATACGTGAATTGGTGTGGCAATAATTAAAACAAAGTTGGTTTTCGTTGTGGCAGTGGCTTCTCCTATTTTTTGATCATGCAGGAGACCTCGTGCACTACTTTAAGCTTTCCAGTACTCCAAAGACGGCTATTTTGTGAATTAACATAGCCCCTTAGGTGGAATCATGACTCGTCTGCCAAGAAAGTTAGGGTCGGTTTCTCCGTCATGCACCTTATTCAAAATCCATTCACAAAACCGCAACCTTTCTGCAATGTCACCCGGTATAAGTTCTTGGCTGTAGTTATTTCATAGTAATTTCGTAGCCATTTGAACAGAATCATAGCAAATTACCATTTCTAAGAAAGACATCGACCTGTTTTTATGGGAGACCTTTCCATATCAAGCCCAGTGCTTTGCAGTGTTTACTCTGTGAGTAGTGCACGTGGTTGTTGCCTATGTGTCAGTCACGAACACTTTACGTATCATGTAAGTTATTTATCACTCGATGAAACATACTCCGATTATGAGTTTTGAACGTCAGTAAATTCCACTCGAAATAATCATTTTATTGCACGTGCTGATTCTGTACACACGCACGAGTCGTACATGAATACGCTTTGGCTAAAAGAGCGCCTCTATTTCCCCATATCAAGAGAATTTTTTTCACTCAATACGTTGATTTGCGTCACCTAAAACAGATTTGTGAAAAAGGCCTCACAGCGGAGGGGAAACATATGCACCACCAGAGCGCCTACGGCGTGTGTGTTAACGATTGAGCGCCCTATAGATTATGCCTGCAAAAGAATTTTTTGATTGTGGATGTATTTTAGAAGTTACACTGAGATGACAAAAATCATGGCATAACGATATGCACATGAGAGTATCGCATATACAAGGGCCGGCCGGAGTGGCCGTGCCGTTCTAGGCGCGTCAGTCCGGAACCGCGAGACCGCTACGGTCGCAGGTTCGAATCCTGCCTCGGGCATGGATACGTGTGATGTCCTTAGGTTAGTTAGGTTTAAGTATTTCTAAGTTCTAGGGGACTGATGACCTCAGCTGTTAAGTCCCATAGTGCTCAGAGCCATTTGAACCAGCGTATACAAGGTATAAATAGGCAGTGCACTGAGGAAATATCATTTGTACTGAAGTGATTGACGTAAAAAGGTTTCCGACGCGATTACGACCACACGAAGGAAATTAACAGACTTTGAACGCGGAATGGTAATTGTTGCAAGACGCATGGGACATTCCATTTCAGAAGTCATTAGGGAATTCAATATTCCGAGATACACAGTGTCAAGAGTGTACCTAGAACACCAAATTTCAGGCATTACGTATCACCACGGACGACGAAGTGGCCGACGGCCGTTACTTAACGACGCGCTCATAATGTTGTCAGTGCTAACAGACAAGCAACACTGAATGAAATAATGGACCCTAGACGAGTGGAAAACCCTGGCCTGGTCAGATGAGTCCCGATTTCAGCTTGTAACAGCTGATGTTAGGGTTCGAGTGTGGCGCAGACCCCACGAAGCCATGGACCCAAGTTGTTATCAAGGCACTGGGCATGCCGGTGGTGGCTCCACAATGGTGTCGACTCTAAACAGGACTGGGTCCTCCGGTCCAGAAACCGATTATTGATTGTAAATGAGTATGGGCGGCTACTTGGAGCCATTTGCAACCAATCATGGGCTTCATGTTCCCAAACAACGATGGAATTTTTATGGATGACAATGCGCAATGTCACAGGGCTACAGTTATTCGTGACTGGTTTGAAGAACGCTGTGGACAATTCGAGTGAATGATTTGGCTCGTGCGGTAGCGTTCTCGCTTCCCGCGCCCGGGTTCGATTCGCGGCGGGGTCAGGGATTTTCTCTGCCTCGTGATGACTGGGTGTTGTGTGATGTCCTGAGGTTAGTTAGGTTTAAGTAGTTCTAAGTTCTAGGGAATTGATGACCATAGATGTTAAGTCCCATAGTGCTCAGAGCCATTTGAACCTTTTTTTTTTTTATTTGGCCCCCCAGATTTCCCGACAAGATTTCGACTGAACATTGTGGGGCACAATCGAGAGGTCATATCGTGCACAAAATCCTACACCGGCAACATTTTCGCAATTATCGATGGCTGTATAGGCAGCATGGCTCAATATTACTGTAGGGGACTTCCAAGGACTTGTTGAGTCCACGCCACGTCGAGTTACAGAACTACGACGGGCAAAAGGAGGTCCGACACGATATTAGGTGGTATTCCATGACTTCTCTCTGTGTACGTCGTGTTGAATGACCGAAATATAGGCAGCTGTAGGCTCTCGACGTATTAGTTCAATAAAAGTTCGACCAGTATACGAATTTCTGTCCAATGAAGACTTGCTTAAAACGTGCACCGGTGGCAATACGCAAAATGACAACGACAGATTCGGCGCATGCATTTGGAAACGTACCGAAACATATTAAATGTAGAGCAGAAACTGTTGAATAAGTAGCATACACTGCTGCAGGTACATTCGACGAAGGTCATTCATCTGTTCTGAAGACCATCAATGTGGTGTCACCGCCAGACACCACACTTGCTGGGTGGTAGCCTTTAAATCGGCCGCGGTCCGTTAGTATACGTCGGACCCGCGTGTCGCCACTATCAGTGATTGCAGACCAAGCGCCGCCACTCGGCAGGTCTAGTCTAGAGAGACTCCCTAGCACTCGCCCCAGTTGTACAGCCGACTTTGCTAGCGATGGTTCACTGTCTACATACGTTCTCATTTGCAGAGACGACAGTTTAGCATAGCCTTCAGCTACGTCATTTGCTACGACCTAGCAAGACGCCATATTCTGTTACTATAATCTGAACAGATAATATTGTGAATCATGTACCGTCAAGAGCGACGTTCATCATTAATGGATTAAAGTTAAGTATCAAACTAATTACGTCCGCTTTCTGAATTCTAATTCCTTGCCATGTTCCAGACCTCACGTCAGTATAGTTCTTCAATCCTCACGCCAGCCTGCGTGAGCTAAAACGCGTGCATTTCGGCCTCCTCTAGTAACACGGAGTTGGCTCTTCTGCCAACACAACAATCGAAATGTTAGGAATCATCATAGGGACGAACAGCTCAGTTAATAATAGGAAACGCGTGGCCTTCACGGAGCAAGGAATGTCTCAATTTGTTAAAAGAGATCAGATTGAAAAAAATTCAAATTCAGAACAAAAGCATGTTTGAGGAAGCGGAAGAATGCCTCTATGGTCTTGGGATCCTAATTCTGATACAATATTGCTTACTCCAAACATTAAACGCGTTTTTCTCGAAACAACACATTTCAGCGTGCAAAGAGCGCTAGAGCCTCCACGGATCAATCGTATTTTTTTTTTTTTTCAAATGAAAGATAATTAAATTAAGGATATCTCAGCTAGAGTTTTCTGTTATTCCAATTTTTAGGTGTTTCTCACAATTCCATCTTGATTCCCACCAAATTTATACTAATTTAAGAATTTTCCTTTTTATGTGTTTAAGAAATAACCCACATCTGTACAACGCTTCGTGCAACCCAGGACTCGCCCTGAGGCGCATACTTTTTACAAGGGCTGCAGTTGCCTGTTGTAATTTGTTTTGTTATTTTCTGATGAAAATCTTTTCATACTCGAATGTATATGTAATGAACAGGTGAAACTTCTATTTTAATAAAAACAGTACTGCTACTACGATTGATTCATTTTCGTGCCTCTCGAGTAAAATCTCCCCTTAAGCTGAAATATCCAGAAAGATGCAGACGTTGCCACTCACAGGAACGAACAGAGGCAGTGGAAAGTGCTGTAGCCAACAGTCCAAATCGTTCTGTGAGACAAACTATGACAATGGTGCCGCTTTTCAGTCGTAATGTGAACAGAATTTTATGGCATTATGTCAAGTTGCAACCGTACAAGAGACAAGGTGTGCTGCAGTTGTAAATGAAAATGATTATGAAAAGCGAATGACTCTGGTTGTTAAACTGTTGACTGGAGTTATGGACAATGAAAGTTTCTTGCTATGAATGAATAACGAGGCACATTTTTGAGCCGTGGTAAAAATTGCTTTTTGGAAGAGCGCGCCGCAGCGCGTAGTGTAAAGAAGTCGCCCTCCGTTTCTGGCGGTGGCGCCGCTGTGGCAATCGCGGCTTTGGTGTCTCCCTCTGGTGTGAAAGGGGAAAGGTAGCCTGTTCACGTGCATTCAAGTGGCGCTATGAGCTCGCTAGGGGCGAGTCTGGTTGGTTGGTCAGCCGGGTCTGTGTGGGGCAGTCAGTGTCTGTCTGTCGTCCGGAGTGCTAGTATGTGTTAGGCCGCCAGTCTGTTCGAGTTTGTTCAGGCAATGGTCATTGACGGTTGGATCGATAGGTTGGTCGGTCGCGCACTGGGACACAAGATGACTTGTCCGTCTTGAGCGTCGGCGCATGTGAGGTCGCCACGTCAGTCCAGTGAGCCGCGCCGTATAGCGAGGGGTAGTGGCTTCGCGGCCGACACGAGAGCAACAGGAGTCAACCCACGACATCGGTCTGGCCGGCGCGAGCTGCAACGCCGTGAGACGGGAGATCGGCGCGCCTTCCTGCGTCCGTTGTAGCGGCTGGCAGTGGACGGTTCGGGAGAGCGTTTGGGGGTGCTGCGACAGGTCTCCGCCAGACCTCGCAGTTTATTAGAAGTTAAGTGATTCGTGATTTGTTGTTTCATTTACTTGTTAAATTCTACTTGTTTTCTTGTTCAGTCTCTCGTCCCCAGCTTCCTCGTCTGTCTCCCGTCCGCATTCGTTAGGCAGTTAGTTCAAAAATGGTTCAAATGGCTCTGAGCACTATGGGACTCAACTGCTGAGGTCATTAGTCCCCTAGAACTTAGAACTACTTAAACCTAACTAACCTAAGGACATCACACACATCCATGCCCGAGGCAGGATTCGAACCTGCGACCGTAGCAGTCGCACGGTTCCGGACTGTGCGCCTAGAACCGCGAGACCACCGCGGCCGGCAGGCAGTTAGTGTTTGTATGTCTGTCTGTCGGTCTTCATACGCTAATAGCTGCCTCTGTCATATTTGTCGGATTAGGTTGGTTGGTTGGTTTGGGGGTTTAAAGGGACCAGACTGCTACGGTCATCGGTCCCTTCGGATTAGGTGTTAACGAATTTGTTGTTTGAAGTGTAACGGCCGAATTCCTGAAATATGTTTTTATCCTGCCTATCATCTTGAGAGGCGGTATATGTGTAATGTAGAGTATGTTTGTATATTTTATGTAAGACTGCATTTCATGAGTTTTTATTTAAATGGACATTTTAGTATGTACAGTTGCCACCCTTCCACCGTAAGGGGTCTTTTTTTATTTTTAAATCAAGTTGCACCTTTGGTGGCAAGTTAATTTTTTTTAATGTTAGTGTTTTGTACCATTTCCATCCCTCCTACGGGGTGCATAGTTTATGTGCTTCATGAGTTGTCAAAATTTTTAGTTTAAAGTAATCTGGTGTGTTGCAGATTTGCACCAGTGTAGTCTTTCAGAGGTTGTTGTGAGCGGTCGTGACTACGGCCGTGTCAAAAGGTAGCGGCAAGGTTCTCAGCCCGAAAGCTGATTCTGTCAATATTTGTTCTTTCTGCCTCTGAATAAAATTGTAACTTGATATTTTGAGGGTGCTTTCTGATTATAATTTTAAATCTGCTTTTAAAAAAAGAGGTTTTAGGAATAAAATGTCCATTTGTTGAAAGAAATTTAATTTGTTTTCATCAGTTACCAACTGGCAACTACTTCCACGCTCACATAGTGTGATTAAATGTGTTAATGTTCTTGATGAATCGCTAGTAAATAAAGTAAATTCTAAAGAAAAGGTTTTGAAAGTAAATTCACGGTTCAATTTTCATTTGAGGGGCTACGTCAACAAACAAAACAGGGTGAACGTGGAGAAACAGCCAGTCACATCTCAGCGGTATGCTACCGTGATTGCCACACTGCTCGCACCAGAACTTCAAAAATTACATGCAAACGAGTCTTGGTTTCAGTAAGATAGTAGTAAGTCTGATTGTGCGCAAATTTCAGTGGCAGTAGAGCGCAGAGAGTTTGGTAAGCACATCGTTTCAAAGAATGGTGAAATTCTGTGGCCTCCCGGATTAGCCGACTTATCGACCTGTAATTGCGTTCTTTAGGGGTTCCCGAAACACAGGGTGTATGCTAGATATCTAGACACCATTTTGGAACTGGAGGACGCCATTCGTGAAGAAATCAGAAACACTCCTATACAGGTGCTTGAACGTGCCGTGAAAGACTTGGGTCGCGAATTGTCTGAGTTTCAACAGAACACCATTTTCAAAACGTGAACAGTGAGGGAAATGGCAATATGCAAGCCTTTCATTGGTGTGATTGAAAACGTTTTACAGTATAATCTTCAGCCGTTATATCCAAATCAGCCCTTTTTCCGCCAAACCCTGTATATACGGTTGCAGACCAGTGACCTGAGCTCTTCTTAGTGTACGACCGCGTCATATACGACAACATAACACACATTTCTGCTGGTGGTGCAGGCGACCTTCATCAGTGTGTTATCGTGGTGATACCAGCAGTAGTCGTCACGTCGTCTGTAGTTCTACCACAAAATGAAAATACTTTATCCAAACATTATAATCTGAAGATTTAACCCATTCGGATAGCTGCACGCTCTAGCACTCCGGTTCTGGGATTCGGGAACTCGCCCAGTCACAAGATCAATTACGGCTGGCGGATTAGCAACGAGAGGCGGTGTGCCTGACACCGTGAATGTGTTTTATAGGCGATTTCCCACGTTCGACTTTGTAAATACCCGGTTGGTAACCACGTTCCACCTCTGATACACTATTCAGAAAAATTTTGAAAACGTACGCACATTTTCACGTGGTATAACACGAGTCGCAGATAGATGTGATACACTAATTCCGTCCCAGAGGGGAAGGTTTGGCTACAGGAAGGATATCCGGCCATCCTCCAAGATCAGTATTGCAAAGTCCAACCTAACAAGCCGACCCCTTGAAGAAACGGGATAAGCGCCGATAAAAAGAAGATTCAATGGCGAAGGCTTCGTAACTGGGCAGTGTTATCTGCCTTAGGACAAAACACAAAGTCGTTATCTTGCTAAAAATACTTCCGGGGCGAAAACAAAAATTGTGTGCTGAAGCAAAGTTGTGAGGAAGAGTCTTGACTCACGCTCGGGCAGCTTAGGTCGTAGAGCACTTGCCGACGAAACGCGGTCCAGTACACACACTTTTTATTCTTGCAGGAAGTTTCATATCAGCGCCTACTGTTTACTTTTTTACTAGCCAGCTTTGTGTCAGTGCGTGGCGTCACATTCAGTTCATCAAGCGAGGACAACATTGTGGTAAGACACTGACAACACTCATTTTCGGAAGGACGGCGATTCAAACCTCCGTCCGGACATTGAGATTCAGGTTTTCTGTGCGTTACTTGATTGGATTAGAGCAAATGAAGGGACGGTTCGTTTGAAAAGGACACAGCCTATTTCCTTCCCCATCCTTTTCTAGTAGGAGCTTATGTTCTAATGACCTTGCAGTCGAAGGAGTGTTAAGCCCTAATAAACCTCTGTCTTCAGTGAGCCCATATTTTGTTTGAAACTCCAATGCCCTCTTGTCGTGACTTGTTAAAGCCACTAATTTTCTGTAACGTTCCAACTGCGGTAATAAAGGCTTGTATTGACCTGACATCTTCGAATACTGCATTCTGCAAAGTATTATTGGTCTTCTTGTTGAACCACTGGTTTCAAGAGAATGAACTACCGTCTGCAGTTCAGTGCCACGGAACTACATTAACATTTTTCCCTCCGCTAAAATGAGTTCAACGTCGTCTCCCTGTCAACTGTCTGTGAAGCACTGAAGGTTCTCCATCCAGCACATTAAGGTACTCCACAGAGCGACGAAATAAATTTAGCAGTCTTCTCCCACTCAAACGTATTCGATGTCATATCTTTATCAATTGTCCGTAGAATCATTAAAACCTCTCCCATCCAGATATCAAAATACTGTCACGCCATATATGTTTGTCTTACCTTAACGTAGAACGATGCAGTCAAACAGTCGGCACACTCTTCTTCCAACTATCTCTCACGATGAACACACGGCATGCAACGCCAGCCCAGAATTTCGTTTTCCGCAAACGTTAAAAATATAATACGTATAAATTATTATCAGTCATGCAGTAATAGATGCACAGAGTACCAAACGTAAAAATCCAAGGAACACATAAAATAAAACGACAAAGAGTCATGAACAGCCGTTACATAAAACATCGCTAACCATATGCCCTATACCTAGTTCCAGACATTTGGCACTATGACTAGGAATACTTTGTAACAATTTTCGTTTGGTACTCTGTGCATCTATTACTGCACGAAGACCATTTCAACACGGAGAATTTCAGAATATACAAAGGAAAACCATCGAGACAACTGAAAAACCTAAGGCTTTTTGGCACAGGATTTGCAGTACACAGGTCCATCACGGACAGCATAATCGACTTTTCGTCACCAAACGAAAGAATCAGCACCATCACAGTGAAATCAGCCAATAAATTCTACACAATAATCAACGCACATGCACCGACTAATGACTACAACAGGAAAAACCCGGACGAAATTGATGACTTCTGCACGACAATGGAAGAAACTATCAGAAAAATTCCTACACATAGAGTCAAAATAATACTGGGAGACTTCAACGCTAAACTCTGAAAAGAAAAGATATACAGACATATCACAGGAAAACATACTCCACACAAGGACACCAACAAAAACGGAAAACATCTGATAGACTTTTACAAAAGCCACGACCTCACCATTATGTCAACAAAATTCAAGAAACCAACACGAAAACTTACCACATGGAAATTCCCCAGCGGAAAGCAAGAACTACAAATCGACCACGTAATAGTCCAGAAAGACTCACAAAAAGAAATTTTGAACATAGACACCCGTAAAGGCTACTTCGACTCAGACCACCACCTACTACAGATCAGGATTCACCTTTTGCCCAAGAAAAAGCTCCAGAAGAACAAAATTGTTAGACCAGATCCAGAATAAGTTACTTTAAACAAGACACAAATATTACACAAAATTAAAATGGAGAAAACGACAGACTGGACACAACTTTCACGAAGAATCCGAGAGGCCATGAAACTAGCAAAAGCACCACGCACACGGAAACACCGTTGGTGGAACCACACATGTGACCAAGCTATTGACCAACGAATCAGTGCATGGGAAAAAATTAGTAGCCATAAATCCCAAGAGAATTGGATGAACTTCTTGAAAACACAGAAGCAATCAAGCAAAATCATTCGCAGTGAAAAACGACAGTATGACAAACGGTGACTGACAGAGATCGAATCGGACTTCATGAAGAACAATACAAGAAACTTCTACAGAACGTTCAGAGAAAATATGACTGGATATCAACCACCCAACTTGTGCTTCAGAAGGCCGGATGGAATCCTAGAAACCAATACCAAAAACAATTGTGACATTCTGGAAAAGTACTTTGAAAAACTGCTCAACACGGACCCCCCTATGGAAGGAATAATGACAGAAACGAGCACATACAATCCAGATAGTGAACCTCCAACTCTAGAAGAAGTTAAAGAAATAATTAAGTCACTCAATAATCGTAGAGCACCAGGAGAAGATGGCATCATCGCGGAAATCTGGAAGTTACAAGACCCAGAACTCACCAAAAACATCCACAGGATCTTGGAAGACATCTGGAAGACCATGAAAATTCCTGACGACTGGAAAACTGCCCTGATACACCCACTACACAAAAAAGGTGACAAGACTGACCCGAACAACTACAGAGGAATATCCCTACTACCGATCACATACAAGATCCTCTCTAAAGCTTTACTGAACAGACTAGAATGCCAGACCGACCACTTGATTGGGGAATACCAAGCAGGCTTCCGTAAAGGGCGGTCTTGTGCGGAACAAATTTGGAACCTGAAAATGATTTTACAACACAAACAGAACCTGATCATTACCTTTGTTGACTTCAAAAAGGCGTACGACTCTATCGACCGGAAAACTCTCTTCAAAATTCTAGCAGAATACAAAGTAGACAACAGAACACGGGCTATCATAGAGCAAACTTTAACCAACACGACCTCCAAAGTAAAGTTCTGTGGGGAACTATCAGAACCCTTTGAAATTCGCACAGGTGTCCGACAAGGCGATGGCCTCTCACCTCTCCTTTTCAATCTGGTGTTAGATAAGGTCATAAAAGAATGGGAAACATCACAACAGGGGATAACCTTAGGAAACCTACAGATTAAATGCCTGGCTTTTGCAGACGATTTGGCGATTGTCACGAAAGGTATAAAGGAAACAAAAGACGCTATTGAAAAACTGCACGAAATCGCTTCCAAAACTGGACTACAGGTCTCTTACGAAAAGACACAGTTTATGAGCACAAAGAAACTCTCATCTCTGAACACAAAGTATGGCACGATTTACAAAACGGCAAACTTCAAATACCTCGGTGAAACACTACAAATGAGTGGACATAACAGAGACTCAAACGAAGAAAGAAAGACTAAACTGGACAAGGCATACAAAGTAGTGTGGAATCATTACAACAAGAAGTCTATCTCACAAAAAGCCAAATTACGCCATTACGACACGGTGGTGCTCCCCGAGGCACTATATGCAGCAGAGACCACACTAATCCTAGGGCATACACGTATCAGACAATTAGAAAAAGTAGAACGGAAAATACTTAGGAAAATATTTGGCGCAACTAACAACAATGGAATATGGATCAAGAAACCTACAGAGGAACTGTACAAACATACGGAGACAATCACAGAAAAGATTAGAAAACGCAGACTACAATTCTATGGACACCTATACAGAATGCCATCACACAGGCTGACCAAACAGATCTTTGACTGGGTAACCACTAGAAACAACAAACGGGTGGCAGAGGTAGAAAACGACCTGAGCCAACTCAACATAACAGCAGACACAATAAACGACAGAATAAAATTGAGAAACATCATTAAGAAAAGTAAACTACATGAGATACAATGTGACAAACGAACAGGCATAAAATGGACCGAAGAACGCAAGCAAGATCATAGCCAGAAGATGAAAGAAATATGGGCAACCAAAAAGGCAATCAAGATGAAACCGAAGACACAAAGCCAACAAAAAGCATGGACAAAGGACCGGAAACAGAAACACAGCGAGCGAATGAGGGAGGTTTGGGCAGCAAGGAAGGCAGCAAAAGGAACTGGCCATGTAGTTTAGTTCAAATGCGCTCTTTAAGAGCAAAACACCAATAATAATAATATATATCATTTCGATTTGTTCTTTCAAAGTGGAATTTGTTCATTAGCATAAAGAGCAAAAATTTCCAGCGGACCTATGAAGCCAATTTTTATCTATCTCTTGTTAATGTATATGGTCCCACTTCTGGTAACCAATGTTAATGTACATGGACAGGGAAGGAGGGAGAAGGTTGTTACATATGCTTCGTGATAACAGAGTGCAGGAGGTCGAGCGGTCAGGACTAGAGAGTGGGCATCCAGGGCTGCCGTTAAATGACAAAACAGGAAATTAGGTGCAATAAAGAGGTTATGTTTCAATGTACGGTGTACAAAGGGCGCGCCTAGGGTCGGAAATTAACAAGTTCAGATCAGTCTAGGAGATCGAACAATTAATTGAAATGGGCAACTGAAGTGGAAGCGATTCATGTTAACTTACGTTGGTGGCCGGTCGTGAAAATCAGAGCCAGAGGCTCTGCCTTCCTTGACTGGCTGCCACCCTGTACACTCTCACCGCCTTATGTAAAATAGTAACACTATTTTCTAGCATATCCACTATATGCCTCTCCAGTTCACACTTGAGTGTTAGTCAGAGGGTTCATAGAACCACTTTCGAACTATTTCCAGACCTTTCAGCTTTCGAAAAACATGTGGAAATAACGAGCACTCAAACTTTCCGCACAAGGTCTGATTTATCTTATTTTATTACGATAGCCATTTACCCTGTGTAAGGTTGAGTCAACACGATATTGTCGCATTCGTTGGAGAAAGTTCGTGATCCAAATTTCGTGAAAATATCTCGCCGCAACGAAAACTTCCTTTGTCTTAATAGTTTACAGCCCAACTCGCATATCATTTCCGTGACATTCACTCTCCCATTTCGAGGTAATAAAAAACGATCGGCGCTTCTTCGAACTTTTTAGATGTGCTCTGGTGAGGACCCCATACCGTGCAACATGACTCCAAATGGGGACGGACATGGCGTATATTTTAAATATTATGACACTAAAATGCTATCTTTGGTTCATCTACCCCTACAACATTTTCTATGTGATGCTTTCAGATTAAGTTGTTAGTAATTGCAATCCCAAGGTATGTAGGTGAATTGACAGTCTTCGGATTACGTGTAACCGTAATTTAACTAATCATTTTCGGTACTCGTGTATAGAACCTCACATTCTTTATTGTTTAACGTCATTTGTCACTTTTCGCACAATGCAGATATCTAATCTAAATAATTTTGAAATACGTTTCGACCTTCCGGTAACTTCACTAGACCGTAAAGAACAGCATCATCTACAAGCAGTCTAAGAGGGCTACTCAGATTGTTGCCTAAAACGTTAACATGGATTAGGAACAACCAGGAAATCACGAATCCAGTAGTACATCTGAGACGGTACTCCACAGGCACGCAATTTAATTAAGTCAGCTGTGAGCAACGGTGTCAAAAACTTGGAAATCTAAACATGTGTAATCATCTAGAGACCCCTATCGGGAGCTTCGTATGAATAAAGAGCCAAGTGTGTTTCATAAGAACGATATGTATCAGTAGAGCGTTTTGTTCGAGTTGTTGAGAACGCAGAATATGTTCCAAAATCCTACTGTAAGTCAGTGTTCAACGGAAGGCTTCTATTTCGTTTCTTGTGTATAGATGTTATCTGTGCAATTTTCCAATATTTAGGTATGGAACTCATTTTTTGAGCGAGCGATTGTGTATGACTGCCAAAACTTTAGCTATTTCATCAGCATTTCCGAAAAAAAACTAACTTATATACGAGCTGGACTGAAAGACTCGCCTTTATTGAGTTAGTTTGTGTTGCTGTACTGAGGCTATCTACTAACTTACCTTGGTAACCGTTCTTGTCTCGAATTCTGAGATACTTACTGCATGTTCTTTCTGATGGATTTGCAGAAAACTGCGGGTAGTATCTCCGCTGTAGTGATTCTTTGTAGATAACATAACCAATGATATCCCGTACTGCAAGTATTGATTGTCTTACAGCTGGTATACGTTACATATAATACATACTTTGAATTTTCCGGCGTATTTTGAAACTGAGTTTCATTGTGGAAACCATTAAAAGTATCTCTCATTTATTTCAGCGCTAAATTTAGAGAGTCTGTGCAACACCGCCGGATATGAAGATTTTGCGTTCTTGTCGATCTGGCGCAAGATTTCGAGCTTCTGTGAAATATCGTCAATCTTGGAGATCTGGCGTTCCGTTATACCATTCATGCTTTTTTTTTTTTGTTCTGCAACGGTGTCCTGACTTGTTTTGTGTACCAATGGGGGTCTGTTACGTGTCTTACTGTTTTCCTTGGTACGAAACTCGGTTGCTGGTAATACTATTTCTTTGAGTTTAAGCTCCACGTGGTCCACTCTTACGTAGTTATTTTGAAAGGAATAGACTGTCCCTTATGAAAGCGGTTATCATTTTTATCTGCTTTTTTAAATAGATGTATTTTGTGTTTATGGTAAATTTTGATGTTACGGTATTCAGTATCGCTGCAACGGCTTTGTGTTTTCTAGTTCCCACATCTATCATGACGCCCTCTATTTACTCAAGATTATTTGTTGCTAAGAGGTCTAGTATGATATTGTAACGTTTTACACTTCATGTGGGCTCTGAAAAAATTTCTCAAAATCATTTCCGGAGCAAGGATTTAGTACGTTTTCACATGATGTTTGCTGCCTGCCTCCTTGCAGCACTGGTTCTTTTCCATCACAGCTACGACAACTTACAATTGTAATAGTGCTGTTTCAATTAAGTCCACCCTCGGTCTGTGTTTGACGTGTATCTTGCGAGGCTGAACCCTTGTCTGCATTCTTCCGAGACGATCAAATTTTTTGTTGGTGCAAAAATTTCTTTGTACCGGAGAAAGATAGATACACTGACTTCATGGATGAGCTGGAAAATTTTCCACTTTTTTTTATTTATTTATTTATTTATTTTGACATCAGAAAATTTTTACCCTCAACAGCTCCCTATAGTACCATGGAAGCTATTCCCTGGTGTCTTAACTGACATCCTTCCATCCTGCCCCTTCTTCTTGTAAGTGTTGCATATGTTCCAGCCGCGAGGAGTGGCCGCGCGGTTTGAGGCGCCATGTCACGGATTGCGCGGCCCCTTCCGCCGGAGGTTCGAGTCCTCCCTTGGGCATGTGTGTGTGTGTGTGTATGTTGCTCTTAGTTTAAGTTAATCTAAGTAGTGTGTAAGTCTAAGGACCGATGACCTCAGCAGTTGGTTCCCTTAGGAATTCACACTCATTTGAACACATAAGTTCCTTTCCTCATCGATTCTGCGAAGAACCTCCTCATCTCTTTTTCAACATTCATCTGTAGCACCACATCTCAAAAGCTTCGAGTCTCTTCTTTTCCGCTTTTCCCACAGTCTATGTTTTACTACCAAACAATGCTGTGCTCCAAAGGTACATTCTGAAAAATTTCTTCCTCAACCTTAATTTGAGGAAGAAATTTTCGGGATATCCTGTTGTGAAGGTAATGAAAGTCTTGAGAGCTGACTAGGTCTACGGTATTTACAGCTTAGGAGGTTTTACGTCAACTGTTTTTCATGATTCTTTGCTGCTGCATTTTGTGTACTGCTTGGAATATTTATAACTGGCACTCCATGCATGACGAAGCTTTGTTTCTGAATATTATATTCTTGATATTCCGCTCTTTTTGTCATATAAGCGTAACTCTTGCTATTAACCCAAGCTGCAAGAATCGTTTGTACTTTTACAACAGTTTTAAAATATCCTTTGTACCTAAAATTTTTCTGTATTCATGAATGAAACATGTCTCAAATTCAAGAAGAATATGACCAGCAGCTTACTTTGTTATATAATGTCATTCCTAAATGCATTAAAGATATGGAACAAATTCCACGAAAAACAGGTTGCAGGTTTTCGTTAACATTGTGAAATACCACGATGAGCTAATACTATGACATATCCTTAGATATGATCTGAATTTCAGTTGCAAAAGTCTCTCTCTCTCACACACAAACACACACACACACACACACACACACACACACAAAGACACACATTCACTTTCACAAGCGCCCGCACACAAATATTTCAGTCTTAGCATGACTGCAGGTGAAAGCACTGTAGCAGCCGCACCCTGATTGCAAAACCAGATGTTTGTAGCACCATCGCCGCATCCCTTTCCTGCGCATGCTTCGTGTTGCGGCCATAAAACAGTCGGATGTGGTTGGGGTCGCTGAGATGTATAACTCTGCGACCTCGCCGTATCCGGGGCACGCAAAACGCGGCGACCGACAAACTTCCATCGCACACGATTCCTCTTTTTTCCCAGTTCTCGCTTTCCCACACCTCCTCCCGGGACCTTCGCTTCCGATAGCAACAAACGACTTTTTGTCTCTCACTTTGACTGACGACTCGTATTCCGGTATCTCCAGAAGCCTTCCTCGTCGACTCGAAGCCAGTGAGTCTTCTGCAGCTGCGGTAGAAAACAGCTAGAAGTCTGGTAATGTCTGCATCATACCATCAGGAATAACATACACCAGGAAAGGCTGATACCAAAAGAGCTTAGTGAGATGTTTTCCATCCTCTCTTAAATCTTCTTTCAGTCTCCTTTTCTAACGTTTACACGTGTTTCGTAGAGAACAGAGAAACAGAGCCTAGTTCGTCATCTGGTTCTCTAAAAAGTGCCGACCCACTTCTCTTGTACCAAAAAAATTTTTTTGATATTATCTCTCTATTTCTTGGACACGGAGACGAGGAAAAATACGATTTTTGAAGTTAATATTCGTATTGCATATGTGATGTACTCGTGGGTTTATGAATTACGCATATATCTGTACCCAGCACTGTAAGTATTGCGTCAATCTTATTATCATAATATCTAAGACCTATGCAGGTTAACAACCTTTGACTGATACTTAGGCGTAACGTACATCACAGATACATTACGAATATCAAATAAAATGTAAGTATTCTGCTGTTCATGCCGGCTGATTCAGGATTTATAAATAAGATATCACTGCAGTTACATAACATAGTCGGTCGGTAAGTATAACTTCTGTTGACTTCCCTCATAAATAGTCCTACCTTGTACTCTCGGAAATGGTGTCTACTGGTTATAAACCTGTTACAGTTTTACTCATATAATGTTGGCACGTTAATGTAAAGACGAAAATTTAAAAAATAAAAGGTATATTTTATATGTACGAGAGGCGTTCGGTAAGTAGTACTCCGTCTTCAGGCCACGAGTGGCCTACCGGGACCGTCCGACCGCCGTGTCATCCTCAGTGGAGGATGCGGATAGGAGGGGCGTGGGGTCAGCACACCGCTCTCCCGGTCGTTATGATGGTATTCTTGATCTAAGCCGCTATAATCGGTCGAGTAGCTCCTCAATTTGCATCACGAGGGTGAGTGCACCCCGAAAAATGGCAACAGTGCATGGCGGCCCGGATGGTCACCCATCCAAGTGCCGACCACGCCCGACAGCACTTAACTTCGGTGATCTCACGGGAATCGTAAGTAGTGCAACAAATTTTAGTATTGGCCAATATCGGTTGGTAAAATGCGGAATTTGCTGTGGGAAATTGTGGAATATTCCCTCTTCAGCCCCTATAGTTTCATGTATTTTCGATTTTGGTGGCGCTATAGGTAGCCTTCAAAATGGCGTCTGTAGCGGAGGTGTGTTCCAAGCAGGGAGCTGTCTTATTGAGAATCTTTTGTCTGAAAATCAGAGCTTCGCAGATACTCATAGGTGCTTCCAGAATGTCAACGGAGACCTGGCAGTGACCAAAATTACGTTGGGTAGCTGGGCGAGCCGTCTGTCAACATCCATACAGAATCTCCCAATCCTGTCCGATCTCCAACGTGCCAGCTGGCCGCACACAGCAGTGGAATTGAAGAAATGACTTCAGCGTATTCGTCGTCACAAAAATAAAAACTAACTTCTTCTCCATAACAACACTAGGCTTCAATCAAGTCTGCGCATCCGAGGGGAGCTCACAAGACTTCACTGGGCCGTTCTTCCTCATCCAACCTGCAGCCCTCATCTGGCACCTTCCGCCTTCGATCTGTTTGGTCAAAGAAGGATGTTCTCCATGGAAAGCTGTACGTGGATGATGGTCAGATTATTGACGCAACAAGACGTAGGCTCCGACGTCATCAAGTAGAGCTGTACCCTGCTAGCATACAGGCCCTTAAGGTAAGTGGCGTCAGGCTGTCGCATTATACGGAGTTTGTGTTTAAAAATACGGTTTTGTAGCCAAAAGAGTGGCAAGCGATATGGTGTACTGGAATCCTGAATAAAACTGCCCTGCTTTCAGAAAAAATTGTGTTGCATTGCTTATTAAACGTCCCTCTCAGTTTTGTACTGGTACATGTTTTTATTAAAATATTTTAAATATGAAGTGTATTTTGTATTACTATCCCATACTGTGTGGGGGACTTGCTTCACAGTTTTACTGTTACGTAACTGTTAATTGTCATCCCACGCTTGTACGAAACTGACCAATGCTTTCAAATCCTGTTTCGTAATGTAAATGTGGAGCGTATAGCTTTCTCCGAAAGCTAATCGTATTAGATATATTTCATGTCATAAATTATTGTATGTAATATGTGATGTCAGCGTTACATCACAAAACGTTTCCAGTTTTTATCTGATGGCGTAGGCAGCTATACATGACGCTTTACAGCATGTTGTGTCTCTTTATATACAGTTTGTATAAACTTTGCTCTTATGATTAACTGGTGTATACTCTTCTGATGTTACATTCTTTCTGTTAATTTCAGTGTTAAACAGAAGTGTGATCCTGTTAGTTCGCATCTACGTCATGCAGTGAAAACCGCCTTCTGGTGGTACCTCTCAGCACTATGTAATACAAATCCTGTCGCAGCTCACGTCGCATTATACTATGAAGAGGCAAGATGTGGCATTCATCTGTTTTTTGGTACCATTCGTACTTAGAGTCGAGTACACATTATGACACCACACCCGACATGTCAGTGTAATGCTCGACTTTCTCATGGAGTGTTTTTATTTTTATTAGAGGTATTCAGTATTATATTTTGCCTTTGGATTGTCTCTGTCCATATGAGCAGAATTTTAAGAGAGTTATTTTACAGCTTATTGTATAGTCCTAATGTGACAGAGTGTTTTCAGCATTGTATGATCTAATTAACACTGGCCGGTTTTAAGGGCATGTGATTTCTGTCACTGAGCTGTTGCATATGCCCTACTAGATTTTTTATATGATTGTAAACATATAATCTCGATATATTTTCTTTTTATAGATCTGAAGATGGCAATACACATTTCCGTAATTGGTAATCCAGTAATTGCGTTAACATAGCGAACTTGGCAAACAAACTGGTTTTCTCCTGCACTGAATGATCATGTCGGTAACCGTATAAAATACAATTGTCTGTAAGTGTTTGCTTCTCACGTTTGAAATATTGTCCGGTTGTCACTCTTTGGAATATCAATCTCATGTGCTTCATTGCTTTCCTTATAGCTATTTATACGAATCGTGCTCATAGAGTTTTAATTCGCGTTTCAAAAAAGAAAATAAAGTTATGCAATGCATTGTTTGTTTGCAGTCACTCGTCTACAGTGCTGATATAAATTCAAATTCCAGCACCACAATACCGTAGCTTACCTATAAAGGAACCAAACCCAAATAAAAACGTCGAATCAGAACACCTTCACCCGTCTACCCGTCCCATCTAAATTTCGTATTGTTATTTAATTTGACCAACCAATTTCACTACTACATTATACCATCTTCAGGCCCCCTGACCGACGTGTAGGAAGAATTCCACCTCTACTCAGTGACTGGTATCCGTAGATTTTTAACATATTAATCCCTTCGGTAGTCATTTGCAGAAAATTTAGAATGTGATATCATAGAAAAAAATTATAAATTGACAAGTATAACACTGATAGTTCTTTTCAGTGTTTTACCCCGTTCTGAGTTTACGGTTGCTTCAAAATTTGTTTTAATATTATAAATCACCATGGGGGAATACAACGACATTCCCTATCATTAGAAAGTTTCTCTGTGGTTACTATTACACTTAAACATATAAACCTGAATCATCTTCTCAACAGTCAAAAGCAATTTCTTCTACTTTTTCGTTGAAAAACGTGTGTTTGTCGTCAATTATGGATGTATACCAACTTAAGAACTCTTGACTTCGCCAGTCTTCTCCAAAAACAGTTTTCAGTAAACGATCAATATCTTTCTTCTTGTCATTTGAGATTGGATGACTGGCAAATACGTCATCTTGCGGTTGAGAAAAGACTTTCATAACGGTCCGGACGTGTAGAATGTAGTTGCCTCCAAATCAACATGTTTCTCATAGCTTCGTACTTCTATAGCAAAATACGTTTCATTTCCCATATGTGAACTCAATTTCGTACATCTTTAGAGAGGAATTTCACGTCTACCACACTACAATCTTCACCAACGTTCCTTACTTCATCGACTGGCTGCCAGACCTCATTATATTCCTGTTTTGTTACAATTGTTGGCCTTTTTCGTAAATGTTTCTCTACTCTCCTGGAAACGCGGTCGGCAGATAAGTAACTGTATGTTCGAACTGGAAAAGTGAGATGAGCTTCTTCAACAGAGCAGCCATGCATTACAAGAAAATACATGAGAATATGAAGCACGATACCGTTCTTGTTTTGTGTCTCTTGCTCTACACGGGAACGTCTGGCCATGACTGGAGTGTAAATCACGTGAATTGACTCAACGCCTCCTATTGGCTGCAAAAGACTAGTTCTTCTTTGCACGAAATGTATATGTTGACATGGTTGTGTTTGCTACGAAACATGTATTTTCACAGGCTTGTATCGCGTGACGTATAAGAATTTGCTTTAATTGTGTCATGTTTTTAGATTCTGTTTATTCTACATGTACCGTTTGATTTTGTATTTCATTTGTTTTAAATCATGGACATGTTCGCCCTTACGTGTCACCTCCTCTATTATCGATATCTTTTGCACTTTTCTGAATATGACGAAGGTCGCCGCCTGCTGTATTCCTCAACTTCTGACATTCATTCAAAACGCCCGAGGCAGCAGCAGAAATGTTGATTTGTGTCAGTGCAATCCAGGTGACTTATCTAGTAGCGAAATAACCATGGTCCGCTGCTGGATGTACTACTACGATTCCGAGACAAAGGTTTGCAGGAGGCAGTGGACACAGGTGGATTCATCATCTCCGAAAAAGGCGAAGACCGGACTAATATCAGGCGTGGTGATGTTTTTTTTTTTGGGAGTGCCCTGGTGTGGTACTAACAGATTATGCAAGCGGTCACAAGATCGTACCACCAAAGTATAATGACGAGATTAAGAGAACCTATCAAGGCGAAACGCCACGGTATGTTTTTGGTTAGCGACGGTCTACCGGTTGTTTCTACACTGGACTATGTGATCAAAAGTACCCGGACACCTGTCTGAAAATGACTTACAAGTTCGTGGCGCACTCCATCGGTAACGCTGGAATTCAATATGGTGTTGGCCCACCCTTAGCCTTGATGACAGCTACCACTCACGCACGCATACGATCAATCAGGTGCTGGAAGGTTTCTTTGGGAATGGCAGCTCATTCTTCACGGAGTGCTGCATTAAGAAGAGGTAACATTCCAATAAGATTCAGGTCAGGACAATGTGCAGGATAATCCATTACAGGAATGTTATTGTCGCGTAACCAATCCGCCATACGCCGTGCATTATGAACAGATGATCGATCGTGTTGAAAAATGGAATCGCCATCCCCGAATTGCTCTTCAACAATGGGAAGCAAGAACGTGCTTAAAACATCAGTGTAGGCCTGTGTTGTGATAGTGCAACGCAAAACAAGGGGTGCAAGCCCCCTCCATAAAAAACACGCAAACACCATAACACAACCGCCTCCGAATTTTACTGTTGGCGCTACACACGCAGTCAGATGACGTTCACCGGGCATTCGCCATACCCACACCCTCTCATCGGATCGCCACATTGTGTACCGTGATCCGTCACTCCACACAACGTTTTTACACTGTTCAGTTGTCCAACGTGTACGCTCGTTACATCAAGCGAGGCGTCGTTTGGCATTTGCCGGCGTGATGTGTGGCTTATGAGCAGCCGCTCGACCACGAAATACAAGTTATCTCACCTCCCGCTGAACTGTCATAGTACTTGCAGTGGATCCTGATGTAGTTCGGAATTCCTGTGTGAAGGTCTGGGTAGATGTCTGCCTATTACACATTACGATCCTCTTTTACTATCGGCGGTCTCTGTCAGTCAACAGACGAGGTCGGCATGTGTGCTTTTGTGTTGTACGTGTCACTTCACGTTTCCACTTCACTATCACATCGTAAACAGTGGACCTAGGGATGTTCAGGAGTATGGAAATCTTACGTACAGACGTATGATACAAGTGACACCCAATCGCCTGACCACGTTCGACGTCCGTGAGTTCCGCCGATCGCTCAATTCTGCTCTCTCACGATGTCTAATGCCTACGTAGGTCGCTGATATGGAGTACCTGGCAGTAGGCGGCAGCACAATGCACGTAATATGAAAAACGTGTGTTTTGGGGGTGTCCGGATACTTTTGATCACATAGTGTATTTGCTGCTTCTCTGAGGTACCAAATTTTGCCTCTTCCTGTGTGTTCTCTTGACGAATTCAGTGACATCTTCCTCTTTCCTTCTATGAATGAAACATCGCGTGACATTTCAAGAACGAGGATGAGGTGATTTATGAGGTGTAACGTTCTCTAAACATCCAGAACACAACCGAAGTCTCCGATAAGTTATCCATCCTTGTTAAAAAGATAAAGAACTTATCTTATTGAAGTTGAACGTGGACGACTCTCCTCATTTAAAAGTCACTCAACAGTCTTCCAACTACGTTTTGGAACACTTCAGTGCCGTCTGATGCAACACTTCGTATATTGTGTGTGACTCACCTTCCAGCAGGTAGCGTTGCTGAGATATTGTTTTAGCTTTACTCATATCGCATGATGGCTCGTGGACCTCCACTTGGCCACAAGTCATATCTTGTCAGACAGCGTTCTTCCTGCAATAAAACTTAGTCACTCTATCCCATCGACCCACTATTGCCCCTAGCATGAAACTGGACATATTTTAACTGCTTTAACTGGTGTTTCTACAGATCACATAAAAACGAGAAGACCATGGAGCGTAAATTGTACAAATTGTGTGTAGTGTAACCGTGTTTGTCAAGTGAACCCCACACCAGTTTCGAAATTTGGAACTAGTCTTATGGCAAATGCTTATTCTATACAGTTGCACTCCAGTTGCACTGATCTTTCACTGTCCTTCACTTTTTAACCGAAAGTAAATAAGAATTTTGAAGAACTTATTCCCGCAAGGCGGAAAGAGAACTACGCAGCGCCTGCACACACGTTCATATTGGTGTAATCCGTTTCCAGTATCGCAGCTCCGCATCTCCGCTCAGTATATCCAGTTGTCTCGTTTCTGCCTCTTCCATCAGACAAAGAATTACTATGGCAGATTCAGGTAATTTTATTTCTGTATTTAGTCATTTTTAGTTGTACTTCATTTTTTTATTCCTGAGACATGAAGGAACAGTTAAAAGCTCCATCCATTGCCTTTCTCTTTCGTTTTCTTTTCTCCTGGTGAACACTACCGACGCTTACATTTTCAGTTTCAATAAATATTTTCGCTTCTTCATTTTCCCTTCACTTAATTATTACCACTGCTGCCTGAAGCGTCTAATTCCTCTCACCTGTTAACTGTTTACAGTCTGTAAACGTTAATTTGTCTCATTTTCTCTGTTGCACTTTTTAAATATTTTTATGTTTCCATGTTTTTCCCCCCCTCTCGGTTGCTAAAACGATCCTTTTTCTGCCTGATATAGACTGCGTTCGTCTGTCAACAGGTCGATAGCACTATAATCGGAACATTAGACGTCCATTGGTCTTTGCAGGCATTATGGTTTTCACTTTAGAAATAGGAAGTACGTGGCCAGACGATGAAGAAAAATCGATCGGTTTACTTTGTGAACGCACTATTGATAAAGTTTCATTGCAAACAGGGCAACTCTGTGGACTGACCTAGGCTATAGCCTTCTTGCTTCAAAGACATGTTAGTTGCGACTTCAAGGAACACGAGAACATCACCATTTGATCATCGAAAGTGAGTTTCCTGATTAGTAACAGTAGTTGGTGATCTGTGGCGACACGAAAAAAAAAATGGTTAAAATGGCTCTGAGCACTATGGGACTCAACTGCTGAGGTCATTAGTCCCCTAGAACTTAGAACTAGTTAAACCTAACTAACCTAAGGACATCACACACATCCATGCCCGAGGCAGGATTCTAACCTGCGACCGTAGCGGTCTCACGGATCCAGACTGCAGCGCCTGAACCGCGCGGCCACTTCGGCTGGCTAGCGACACGATTTCATGAGGCTGTAAGCTCGATCTTCATGAGGAGGGACATGCACATACTGGAGGCGTTAGTTTTATGTTGATAGATGCAGTCACACGCACCGTCCCGAAACCTATTGTTAGAAGGAAACATAAGCACCTCCAGTACGCCGGTGTCACTGCTGCTCACTTGTGTCTCCACAAATCCATGTTTTTGGTGCAGTTGCCTTATGATTATTCTTAACATTAGTCGATATTAGCTTATCTGAACCGGTATAGAGAATAAAAGAGCTCTACCTCTGAACTCACAATCAGCCTGTTTCTTGTTGTGTCAATAAATACTTAGTGAATTCATTTACCCCAGCCCTATACCACGAACTTAGGGAATAAATGCCACTATTCAGTTCTTTTGTTTCTCGTGCGGAACAAAAGTCATGACATTGTTGTGATGGATGTCGTGATTCTGTCTTTGCCGCACTGTATCGCCACCTCCTCATCAGAGCGCTAATGACCATAGCAGTTTTGCGCCCTAAAACCAAAAAAAAAAAAAAAAAAAAAAAAAACCTCCTCATCAGAGCCAGTTAATCGTAAAGATACACACGACAAACTTCGACAGACCACAGGCAAATGTAGTAAATACTTAGATGTTGCAAATTCTGCTGTAGTACGACGCCCTGCCCGAACGTGTTTGGTGCAAGTCTGTACTACATTTTCCATCCTTTTGTGATATATACCACCAATCTTCCTGTCGGTCTTCCAGTGACGTTGAACAGCTGTATGACTCCGATGAGATTCCTAATTATATTTCGACAATAATGTACCATTGCGATCCTCGTTATTATTACTTAACAGTTACAGAATTTTTCGTCGCTTCTTAGCAGAACATTATAACACTATTAAAAAGAAAAACGTGTCCTGATGTTCTGCAAAATTATACCTATATGGTCACGAACCAGCTTTCGGCCTCTGAGGCCATCTTCAGCTAACAACTGAATGTCGCAAAGGGAGATAATTATGGTGTCCGACTTACACAGATATTATTTGTACAGAACATACAAAAATGGCAAAAGGTTCACATAGGAAAATATTACAATAATTACCATTAAGTAAAAAAGAGTACACAAGGCTTTTATGCGGAGACGTATCTAACAAATGATGAGAAATAAAATGAATTTGCAGTCTCAATATACTATTTGTAATAAAGACTTAATGAGAGGGAAAATGGAAATTGATTCCGATCATTTAATATAAGGCTGGCATTCTGTGTCATGTATTTGCTGATTTCCAGCATATCCAGTAGGGTGACCTTTCCGCTTTTTTGACGGAATGTAAAACTCCATATTGAACATCATAAGGATGATTTTCTGGTAACATGTGATCAACAAACGTCTAATCTTTCTTCCTGAATCGTCAGTTTCCCTCACGTTCACTAGGAAGAGAGATTCGACCTTTGCTGACCACCTTTTAGCAAAAAGCCATCCTTATGATGCAGAATGTGAAGTTTTACATTCAATCAGAAAAAGTAGAAAGATGACCCTACTGAAAACACTGGAAATCAACAAACATATGACGCAGAATGTTGGTCTAGTATTAAAGGATCAGACCCAGTTTCCATTTTTCCCCTTGGTCAATTAAGTTTCAGTTACAAATAGTAGATCCGAACTGTAAATTCACTTTATTTCTCATCATTTGTCATATGTATCTCCACATAAAAACATTACTCTTTTTTATTTAATGTAATTATTATAATATTTCCGAATGTGAACCTTTGCCATTTTTGCATTTTCAGTACAAATAATACCAGTGTAAGCCTCTTCGTGGCCAAATAAATATAATTTTGCAAAACATTATGGTTTTCCTTTGTAATAACAATAATAATAGTAATAATACAGTTACTTTCGAAGAAAAATGATTCGCAGTAGCGTTGAAAGTGTTAGATGAGAGTTAGAAAATGGATAAGGAGACCCGAATACAGTACAGGCAGACTTCTAGCCTGTTGCTCGGTTTTGGCCCTTTGACATGGTAATCAACTCACCTGTAAAACTCTATATCTCCATTTCCCGATAACACATAAGAAGTGCATCGCACTAAAAAGCATTTCCTACACCTAAGTCTTACTACTATAGTTGGGTGACCTCGCTTAACATGCGAATGAAACGGAGAGAAATATCAAGACCTAGTACAATAGGAAGCAGCCTGCACGGTTCGAAAAAAGTCTTCGTCAAAGTCTGAATTATTCTGACTATAGAATTAGATAGAGCGTGAGATGAGCCTATGGAGGAGTATTAGAAGCGGACCACCCAGAAAAGAGCAGAATCACAATTGAAACGTCAAGGGGACAGGTGGGCTGAGCACGGAACCCATCCTTCCGCTCGGTAATTCCGGCGCAGAGGGAGGCTGATGGAGGGGAGGCTTTACTTCCGTTACTGCTGATTTTCTGCGCATGCGAATCCAACCCCCCATCCCCTCCCCTTAAACCAACTCTCGATAACCGATGACGTCAATCTACATATAATAAACCAGAACGCCTCGATATAGGATGTTATAGACAAATGTGACACGGCTTCAACACAGAGACAATTTTGTGTAGCACGTAAATGTTATTGAAAGTAGTTGAATGCCTATATTCGAATACCGTCCACGTGAAGAACAACATTACCATCGGTAACACAAGGTGCTTTCACACACTTTAACTGAATGAGTAACAAAGAATTTCGAGGTTTAATAAAGAGATGTTTCACTTTCATTTCTATTAAAACACAACAACACAGCAGAAAATCTGCAACAAACTTTTTCGTACAAAAAGAAACTCCAATAAAATGTGTTACTGCTAGTACAGCGATTAAAGAGAAACGCTGTAATTTAGACGGCACTATTGACGTTTACAATCCGAAAAATTAAGAGTCTTAACATATGGATCCACTTGCTCCAGGAAAAAACAGTATTCCGATACAAGCAGCATCTTCACAGTAGCACATACGCAGAGGTTTACGATGCCATAAAAACAAATTACCTGACCGGAACTCAATTATCGGTTTCTAATTATCGGATTCGATTCAGTAATTTAAGGATGCCAATTCGAGAAGATGGCTGTTTTCTTGTTCTGTACCTAACACTCTCCTGAACATTAACTACTTATTGCTCATTCTGTTTCCATTCTCAGTCGCCCTGTATTTCCTTTTTGTGTGTCGTAGGAAAACTTTGCCATATGTAACGATTACTTAACAGCTTATCATGATTTAATAATGAGACATACGCTTTCTTATTTATTCTTCTCCGAAGTATTTTCTTAGCGGAGTTGTGAATGATAGATATTAAGTGTTTGTATGAATATGTCACTTTTCAGTTCTCCCCCCACTCATATTTCTTTTTCACTTGAATTTTCTTAACACTGGTATCTTTCGCCGAAGACAAAGTGAAAAGTGATAGCAGTGTTGAGACACACATTATTTATAATATGGAATAGATGTGGCTACCCTATGATCAGTGATCTACAAACCGATGATTAGCAACAAAAAGGAACCCTTGTGACTACATACCGATTTCGGTTTTACGACTAACATTTCTTAATTGCTGCTGCTGGCACCATATTTTATTCTGCTCTGTTTTGGTCGTAAGAACTCAGCTAATTTACTAGATGGAGTAGTAAATAAAGGTTATTGCAACAAAGCGAAATAATATCCCGTCTCATTTCAACTGCAGGAGCACTAAAAATGATTGCCACAGTCTTAAATTACTGGAACTTACAGGCAGATTAAAACTGTGTGCCGGACCGAGACTCGAACTCAGGACATTTCTCTCAGATGTTTGGCAAGTAGGAGACGAGGTACTGACAGGAGCAAAGCCGTGAGGAGGGGGCGTGAGTCGTGCTTGGTTAGCTCAGATGGTAGAGCACTTGCCCGCGAAAGGTGAAGGTCCCGCGTTCGAGTCTCAGTCCAGCACGCAGTTTTAATCTGCCAGGAAGTTTCATATCAGAGCACACTCCGCAGCAGGGTGAAAATCTCATTCTGCTTAAGTTACTATTTGCAAAATAGACGATATAAAACACAGTATCTAATGCGACCTCTTTTTTTTGTCTTCAGTCTTCTGACTTGCTTGATGCGGCCTGCCACGTATTCCTCTCCTGTGGCAAACTTTTTGACTCAGTGTAGCAATTACAACCAACGTCCTCAGTTAGATGTTAGACGTATTCCACTCTGGCTTCCCCTACACTTTTACCTTCTACAGCTCCCTCTAGTACCACGGAGGTTATTCCCTGATGTTCTAACAGATGTCCTATCATGCTTCTCAGACTTTTCCATATATTCTACTCTCTCCGATTCTCTGCACAACCTCCCTATTCCTTACCTTATCCGTCCACCCAATTTTCAACTTTTTCTGTAGCATCACATCTCAAATGCTTAGATTCTTTTCTGTTCCGGTTTTCCCACAGTTCATGTCTCACTAATATACAATGCTATGCTCTAAACGTACATTTCAAGACATTCCTTCCTCATATTAAGACCGATGCTTGATACTAGCAGATTTCACTTGGCCAGGAATGCCCCTTAATATCTCACAACTAGGGTTGGGATAGCTTTAAGGAAAACACGTGAAGGGTTCAAAATGGTTCAAATGGGTCTGAGCACTATGCGAATTAACTTCTGAGGTCATCAGTCGCCTATAACTTAGAACTAATTAAACCTAACTAACCTAAGGACATCACACACATCCATGCCCGAGGCAGGATTCGAACCTGCGACCGTGGCGGTCGCTCGGCTCCAGACTGTAGCGCCTAGAACCGCACGGCCACTCCGGCCGGCACACGTGAAGGGTGGACCCACACATTTCGTCATTTGTTGTTTCATGTAATACACTTTAGTACTTCTCAACAATATTATCATTACATTTTAAAAACTTATTAAAGAATCAGAATTCTTTCAATCAAAACTTGAATAGCGTCAATTCATTAAAAACAAATTTAACAATTCTACCATTAAGAGAAGGGTTTGAAACCGGAAGTACACAGTTCCCAAAAAGCAAATGGTACAAATGGCACTGAGCACTATGGGACTTAACTTCTGAGGTCATCAGTCCCCTAGAACTTAGAACTACTTAAACCTAACTAACCTAAAGACATCATACACATCCATGCCCGAGGCAGGATTCGAAACTGCGACCGTAGTGGTCTCGCGGTTCTAGACTGTAGCGCCTAGAACCGTTCGGCCATTCCGGCCGGCCCAAAAACCAGAAAAGGTCACACCAGGTAGGCATGGCTGCAAGCAGGTTCAACAAACAATGTCATCAGTCAAAAGAATTACAATTACAGCCATTAAATGTACTAATAATTTCCATGCTTGGGTAACCGTTATACAATTGGGCAACATACATCCAAACACCGAAAGAATAACAAGTGACGCCACTGATTGTAGCTGCTAGAAGGCCGCTTAATAAAAAAAATCCCTTGTGCAATAAAACACGCAATCCCTCAAAACAGACAATTTGACAAGGTACAAAATTGCAATACACATCCCAAACGGTACACACCGACCAAACGTTGAAAATGGCCTTTAATAAATGATCAATTGCCAAAAATTCGAGATAATTTGGGAATTCATGCAACTCAGATGTACTTCCAACTGGTGCAAACCAGCAGAAATGTTGACAAAAACCTTTAATAAAAACTACAATTGCCCAAAATTCAAGAAAAGTTGGGAGTACTTGCAATTGAAATGTACTTCCAACTGGTACAAACCAGCTGCAACGTTGACAATAACGTCTCAGCTGAAAGCTACGGAAGACGGCTATCACAGCCAACAAGGAACGAGGAACCAAGTTTCGCAGTAAGTGGATTTAGCTAATGACTGTGGACCAATTAAGATTCGACAGTTTATTTTGATAAGTAACAGTTCTTAAACTTAATGTGCTGAGAAGCAGTAACAAGAGTGCAAGGTTTAAATGAGTAGTTAAAGATGAAAGGGTACAGTACCGCCCGACATTGAAAATAGGTACAACATACTTCACTATTTTTGTCAGAACAACACATTTTTTTTGTAAAATAACTCAATTTCAATTAATACAGCGAAGACGGATACTAGTGTGGGAAAGAATGACAATTTATTTATTTAATTGATCACATGTGCACTCCCACAAAATAAATCCCTACATCCAGTTTGGTGAGATCTGTGAAATGAATGAATGTATGGTCGTCTGCTAACTGCAGATAGTGAATGTGAATATATGATCATCTTTGAGACGATCCTTTGGCCACCTTTGGTGGGACCAAAGAGGTGAAATTTACCTGAGTTTTGAGCGCCTGAAATGTGGCTGACCAATACGGTAGCAAGGTGCTCCCCCACTTCAGCAGAGGTGCGAGAGGACCTGGAGAACGGCCATGTTTGAGCACTCTGCCGCTGGATCTTGTGCTGTTAAGACCTGTTTTAGTTGTGCTTCGTAAAGACAAAAGAGTGGAGACATGGTATGCATGTGGAGTATTTAAGAGTAGTTTGAAATAATAATTTCTCTATTTCAGGAACTTTTGTGGGGAGAATTAAATGTCAGGCAGGTAATATTAATGGGATTGTAGTAATCTTCGGAAGTGACCAACGGTCACAATGAAACCACGTGTAGCAATAAGTTGAAATACTTCCGTGTGCTTAAGTTAAGCTGAATTACTAGCGTGTGTACAATAAGTTGAAATATTTAAGAAATAGCGTGTGTACCATAAGTTGAAATACTTAAGGAATGGCGTGTGCAGGACTTGAAATTAGAGACGAGTACTTCCACGTGGTGAGTACTGTGTGAGTCTCAATCTGTGTATGAGACAAAGGATAAAGAGAAGTACTCGTCCATGGTATCAGTTGAGGACTTGCGTGTGTGATGAATATGTTCTTAATATTATTTTGCATGATATGATTCCGTGTGACGCTAGATTCAAACTCTGAGAGAGAAGCAAGGTGAGTCGGCCGTCTATCCAGCAACGCCACTTGGCTTGCATTGCACAGGAAGACGTGCATATATCTCCAGAGTTCATAGTAGGAAAGTAGAATTACAAAGTGGGGCAGTGTCGTGTGAAACTGGGATAAATACTAATTGAAGTGGGAAAGCTGAAAGTGATAGTGTTGTGACTATTTAGTGTATTGTATTCCATGTTGTAGTGTGATGTATGTCATGTAATTTGGGTATGTGTGGTTTGCATGGGAGAGTAGCAAGGTAGTTTCAAAAGATTAGTGGGTTATGCTTGTTCCTTCTGTACCGCTCGGTCTGGAGGAAAGTTTCGTGATGATGATTGTGAGAGTCGAAGTGTGAGATATAATAAAAGATCCACCATCCTATCCAGAAAGTGCACTGTAGCGTTAAATAATTACGAGACCATAATATAGAGATTCACCAATGTTAAGCCATACCCACTGGGCGGAATTTCTCATGTGTTATTGGTGTAGGTTATAGAATTTGTGTGTTTAGGTTATAGAATTTATCGGAATAAATAAGTTAGTGAAAAGAAAAAGATTGGTGGACATTTCCTTCGAATTGTATGTTGTCATGATGTCCCGAATTTATAATGTGTGCGCCATTCATATTCAGTGCGGTGGCCACGTGTTGATAAAAGCCGTTAAATAAAAGACAAAAAGAAAATGTGGTATTGCCAGTGCGTAGTGAACAGTCAGAGTTCTGTAAATCACTGATAGTCAGATATGCGTTTCCGTTGCGTATTATTCATACAGGAGGATAATTTGTAACTTAATTGTGAGTACGAAAGTTCATGTTACTCGATAAATAAGAAAGAATCCACTCGCTTGGCAGACCACTCATCTTGCAGGCCTGACTGCATGATGCCACAGTAAGAGCAAGGCATGTGGGTGCCTCTCAAAGAGACATAATGAGGAGAAACCTCGGACTTGGTAAACACGACTTAAGCCTCCTGAGCTTATTAAATTCACCAATTAGAGCAAACTACTGGTTCCCGTTTAATCGGCGACACTCCGCTGTGGCACGCATCAAACCGTCAACTTTACTTTACTTACGCCACCGCGACGCGACTGGAAAGGGCATCAGATTGCTGGCCAAAACAGATGCAGTGCAACGACGGAAGTGCCGTTGCGGCAAAAGGCACACACATCCGCTCCGGGGCCAGGGAACAGGAACGCGTCCTTTGCCGCCAAAGCTACCCTCCCAACACGCATCAAAATGGAACAGTAATCTGTGCAGATAAGGTTACACATAAACATGCCTGTTGTTGTTGTCACCTTCATTCCAGAGACTGGTTTTGTTGCAGCTCTCCATGCTACTCTATCCTTTGCAAGCTTCTTCATCTCGCAGTACCCACTGCAACCTGCTGCCTTCTGAATCTGCTTAGTGTATTCATGTCTTGGTCCCCCCCCCCCTACGATTTTTATCCTCCACGCTGCCCTCCAATACTAAATTGGTGATCCCTTGCGGCCTCATAATATACCCTACCAACCGATCCCTTCTTCTAGTCAAGTTGTGCCACAAATTTCTCTTCTCTCCAATTCTATTCAATACCTCCTCATTAATTATGTGATCTACCCATCTAATCTTCAGCATTCTTCTGTAGGACCACATTTCGAAAGCTTCTATTCTCTTCTTGTCCAAACTATTTATCATCCACGTTTCACTTCCATACATGGATACACTCCGTACAAATACTTTTAGAAACGACTTCCTGACACTTAAATCTATACTTGATGTTAACAAATTTCTCTTCTTCAGAAACGCTTTCCTTGCCATTGCCAGTCTACATTTTATATCCTATCTACTTCGACCATCATCAGTTACTTTGCTTTCGGAAAAGCATCATCCAGACGATTCCGAAGACGGCAAGAGCTGACAAGTGCGAGAATTATCGCACAATCAGCTTAACAGCTCATACATCCAAGTTGCTGACAGGAATAATATACAGAAGAATGGAAAAGAAAATTGCGGATGCGTTAGATGACGATTAGCTTGGCTTTAGAAAAGGCAAAGACACGAGAGAGGCAATTCTGAGGTTGCGGTTAATAATGGAAGCAAGACTAAAGAAAAATCAAGACATGTTCATAGGATTTGTCGACCTGGAAAAAGCATTCTACAGTGTAAATTGGTGCAGGATGTTCGACATTCTGAAGAAAGTAGGTTTGAGGTGTAGGGGGAGACAGGTCATATACAATATGTACAACAGCCAAGAGGGAATGATAAGAGTGGACGACCAAGAATGAAACGCTCTGACTAAAGATGATGTAAGATACGGATGTAGTCTTTCGCCACCACTGTTCAATCTGTATATCGAAGAAGCAACGATGAAAATAAAAAAGAGGTTCAGGAGAGGAATTTAAATTCAAGGTGAAAAGATATGAATGATATGATTCGCTGACGACATTGCTATCCTGCGTAAAGTGAAGAAGAAGTACATGATCTGCTGAGTGGAATGAACAGTCTAATGAGCACAGAACGTGGATGGAGATGAAGTCGAAGACAGACAAACGTAATGAGAAGTAGCAGAAACGAGAACAGCGAGAAACTTAACATCGGGATTTATGGTCACGAAGTAGATGAAGTTAAGGAATTCTACTATCTAGGCATCAAAATAGCTAGTGACGAACAGAGCAATAAGGACAGGAAAAACAGACTTATCATTGATAAAAAGGGAATTCCTGGCCAAGAGAAGTCTACTAGTATCGAACATGTGCCTTAATTTGAGGAAGAACGTTCTGAGAATGTACGTTTGGAGCACAGCATTTTATGACAGTGAAACACGGACTATGGGAAAATTAGAACAGCAGAGGATTGAAGCATTTTAGATGTGGTGCTACAGACGAATGTTAAAAATTTCGTATACTGATAAGGAAGAAATGAGGAAGTTCTGTGCAGAATCGAAGTGGAAAGGAATATGTGTGATGTACTGACAATGAAATGGGACAGGACGATAGGACATCGTTAAGGCATCAGGGAATGACTTCCATGGTACTAGAGGGAGATGTAGAGTGCAAAACCTGTAGAGTAGAACAGAGGTAGAAATACATCCAGCCAGCCAGAAGACTGATGACACAAGAAAAGAAGCGAGCAATTCAGTGTCTGAGAAGGAGATCCGATATTTGTGATTCTCGGAGATATATCTGGAATAATTTATTATAGGAATGAAAACTTGTTTGTAAAGGCATTTTCTGTCTGGAAGGAGAAGATTTTTCGTGGAGTATTGCAATGTAACTAATTCGCGCGCAAGTACCAAATGTTTCTTTGTCAGAAATGTTATCTGAATGAAATCTTTTCCCTTTGATAATGAATGATATTCTTGATTAGTGTTCATTTTATCTCTGTTTTCATTACGTCACAAATAACGCAATAGGTTTAAATATGTGTAATTATTGTAATGAGTGAATTTCGTAATTGTTAGAGGCTTCTAGAGTTGTACAGTCTTTTTTTTACAATTTAATTTTTAAGAGCTCTTTTCTTTAAAGTAGAACCCTCCTCCATCATTCTTAGTAAGGTTTTAAACATCTAGTCACGTGCGCGTTGCACCTTACGCCTCACGCAGCCACAGACTTTCTCAGACTCAAAGGAACGTTTAATAGTGAGTAATTATTTTTCTTTTGCTGCTCAATTAGCTGATTTAAGTTTGCACTCGAGAACGTCAGTATACCAGACACAAATCAGCACGCTGAGAATGAAGTAAGTTATTTTTCTTTCGGGGCACATCACACTTTGTATTCTTACAACATTAGGTAGTCATAATTTTCAGATGGCAGATTAATTTACAGTAAACAGTGAAGGGAGTCTAAAACGGCTATTTTCCTCCAAGTTGAGCATTATTATATTTCGTTGATATTTCAAGTCAGACATGGCACTTCATGTTTTGTAACTTTTATAACGTACTTCAGCAGTGAGTTTCAGTTAAATAGTTTTCACTGTGTATATTAGTTTGTTTTGGGATGTAATTAGATTTATTTTAATTATTTGAAACTGAGCATTACACTAAGGTTAAAATTTTGTTTCACGATACTGTTTACAAGCGTAATATAGGGCTAACCAACAGTCAGTATCGCTCAGCAGTTGAAAACGATATCATAAGGACTCGTTAAATGAGGAGAAAGTTTTCGATAAAGAATATTCATTATTTCACACACAGATAAATTAAAAGCTTACAAGAGTCAACATCTGCCCCCGGTCCCCTGGATATATCTTAAAGTTTAAAATCTTGTATTCTTCTTTCCCTTGTCGAATTTCTCTACGCAGTCGTCGTGTTATATTAGTTTTGGCAATGTTAGTAGTAGATGGTGGTCGGATGTCTTTCCAGATATCATTAACCCCCCCCCCCCCTCTGTTCCCGAATTTGTATACCCTATATCCTGCCTGTATGCGTCTAGATTGTAACCTAGATCGTTTGCAGATGATGCTGTCATTTACCGTCTTGTTAAGTCATCAAATGATCAAAACGAGTTGCAAAATGATTTAGATAAGATATCTGTATGGTGCGAAAAGTGGCAATTGACCATGAATAAAAAAAAGTGTGAAGTTATTCACAAGCGTACTAAAAGCAATCAGCTAAATTTCGATTACGCGATAAGTCACACAAATCTGAAGGCTGTAAATTGCATGGGGGCTTAACTAAATAAATGAAAATTATTATTTTTCGTAGCTGTAAGTCCGATTACGAAGTCTCGTAAACGGTTGGCCCTGACTAGTTTTAGTACGCAATCTGACTGCATAGAATAACAACAAAGAATGGAATGAAATTTTCCGTTAACACAATTAATTAATTAAGTCCCCAGCAACTATGAAAGCTACGAAACAACAAGCCACAAGTGTCGCTGTTCTGTGTGTGGAAGTGTGATTCAACGTACACATCTGGCACGGTTCTTCTTCAATAAGACAAGAAATTTTAAATACCATTTATACTGAAGTAATTAAAAAAAATAGAAATACTATGACTGCGCAAGAAAACCAGAATTACACTCTAATACAAGAACACAAGCCAGATGCTTTGTTGACTGAACCTGTAATGACGCATTACTTAAGACATTGAAATAATAAAAAGAAAGGGAATTTTTTTACCTTCATATATATTGACGAAAAGCACTCTGATCATTACAATATCTCCATTCGAACAACATCTGCTGTCTAGCCCATCAAAACTGCATAAAACACCGACTCACTACTACCACATCTCGATAAGCACTCTCCACCACGACTTCTCGACAAGAACCCTTCACTACGACATCTCAGCATGCACTGACTACTACGAGTTCTCGACAAACACTGCCAGTGGACGCGGCTGAATAATACTCTTTGGCGCTATCTCTGGCGCTGTGGCTCAGTGTAGCCACCTTTCATATGCCCTTCCTCCACAGGCCAGAATTTGATGGTATTTTTGCCAGCATTGGTGGTGAAAATACCACCAAATTCGTCCACAAAAATACAGACAAAAATAAAAGATAATATTAATACGTGAATATCACATAATTAGATAAAATTTTGGCTTTGCACTGACCTTTCAATAACCTAATATATGAAATACAGTAAGCAATACAAATTCTTTCATACATGTGACTTTACATAATAGTTTACACAATACACAAAAAATAATTTTATACAAATGTTCACATAAAATGCTTTTGATTATTAAAAAAATGTTGAGTAGGTGCAGACGCTGACAAGTGACATCATTTCAATAGAAGCAGTTCCATTAGTGGCACCCAGCAATGTTGAACAGGTGCAGACAGCAACAAGTGACATCATTCAGCAGAAACAGTTCCATCAGTGGCACCCAGCAATGTTGACAGGTGCAGACAGCAACAAGTGACATTATTTCAGTAGAATCAGTCCATCAGTGGCACCCAGTAATGTTGAACAGGTGCAGACACCAACAAGTGACATCATTTCAGCAGAAGCAGTCCATCAGTGGCACCCAGTAATGTTGAACAGGTGCAGACACCAACAAGTGACATTATCTCAGTAGAAGCAGTCCATCACTGGCATCCAGCAATGTTGAACAGGTGCAGACACCAACAAGTGACATTATTTCAGTAGAAGCAGTTCATCAGTGGCACCCAGCAATGTTGAGCAGGTGCAGACAGCAACAAGTGACATCATTTCAGTAGAAGCAGTTCCATTAGTGGCACCCAGCAATGTTGAACAGGTGCAGACAGCAACAAGTGACATCATTCAGCAGAAACAGTTCCATTAGTGGCACCCAGCAATCCTGAGTAGCTGCAGACACCAACAAGTGACTTCATTTTAGTAGAAGCAGTTCATCAGTGGCACCCAGCAATGTTGAACAGGTGCACGTAACAGTCCATAATATTCACTATCACTAATTAAACAGTTCATCAGCATAAATTAAACATTTCCGAGTGGCACCCAGCAATGATGAATAGGTGCAAGCACGAACAACAGTTTGAAGGCACACACAATTGCTTTTACAAAATTATTATCAATGCTCTTACACTAAACATACAAATTATAATAAACACACAAATGATATCAGATAATTGTCATATTAACTATTACAAATACACAAATATCAGTAAACCTATAATATTTATGGGTGTCAGTGCAAGCCACAACAAACAAGTAAAATAATATTTAGGAGATAGGTCGGTACCAATTATCTGGGATTAGGAAGGGAAAAGACACAAAACACACTCACTCATCTTTCGTCCACATTAGTGCTACTGTGTAATTGAATAGTGTTAACTGTGTAAATGCAATTCTGTCAAAATTTGATGTTCATCATGTGTATCAAGTAGTAGTGGCAGCAATGTATAACAGTCAATAATAGTTAGTCAACGTCATAGTCATCATGTCAAGACCAATGTTTGCCAAGCCAAATCAAATGTACGGTTGCTGAACCACTGTCAGTGAGCCAAGATATGCAAATACTTCCTCTCTCCAAAAAAAAGTATATACTGCTTATTGATTTAACAAAGTGTGTGTGTAGACAATCTTCTTTCCACTTGAGTGTTCTAGTCTGCTATCTTCATCCTCCTTGTTCCATATAGACCAACAAAAAATATGCTCCTCACTTACTTTACCTCTTATCCAGCAAAACTCCAATAATCATCAACTTCACATAATCTCAATACCTCAATAATACCTCTTCAATACGTCGATACATATAAACCTTATTACCAATATCATTTCACTTCCATAACAACTCTTTTCTCTAGTCAGTCTCCTCGAACAAGTACAGATAAAATCCTAGTGCAAACTTCAGTTCATCATCCCATACAATCCGAAGACACAATGTCCACACACAACCTCTGTGTAATCCATCTGACCCATATCTTCTACTCATTATGAAACATAAAATACAATTTGGTTTCCTTGTTCATCATTAAATAAAAGAAATGCATACATGACTTCTAACAACCTTTAGTTTGAATAACTCTCAGTAAGTAAGTACGAGCACGTAGTATGAAAGATCACATAAGACCTTGAGTGAATAAATCGTAATATTTCACAGTGTGTACACCACTTCAAGAATCATGGCAGAAGCAAACATGTGGAGTATTTCTTGTGTCAAGTGTCACTTGCTATTTCAATTGCTCACGAAGAATGCAATGTAATAACTGTCAATGGTCTAAACCTAGTGTTGGTATGTCATGTCGTTAGCTTCCTTCCTATTACATTTATACAGCTTCCATAAAACCTCCAGCTCATGTGACTTCAATGAAGTTTCTTGTACCGACGTCGATCGTAGAATTATAGCAGTTCATTTTCTTATCTTAAAAATATAAGGCACTGAGCGTAACCAAAACATGCAATAGTAAGTAAATATACCAGTAGAGAACAGAATGTCAACAAGTGGATGCAGCACAATTCCTACAACGAGGCTCTGCCAAGCAAACAGTCTACAATTAATACCATAGTGTGACCTAAACTCCATGTTCGTACACAGTATATCAGCATTTCTACATACCAAATTAAAGAGTAGTTATGACAACAAAACAGAAATGTGTAAATATTCAATCCATACGCAAAGCAGCAAATATATATCTTACATAATAAACAGGTCACTAGCGTCATATCAGCATAAGCAAATAAATGTTCATATGTCATCTTAATAAGTAAACAAGAAGGCGCAAGCAGATAAATCACAAAGTATAACTTACATACATAACCACAGTCAGCAGAATTAATCAGGTGACAATTATAATTTAAATAAATAAGCACAGCGGGCACATAATAAAAAAAAGTGACATCAGTGAAAAAGCATAGCAGCCAAGCGATGCATAATATACACAAGTAACAACCCTGTTCATTAATCAATCATTGTCAAAATCAGTTAACGTACGCAAGCACGTCGCTTCACAAGTAAATTCATAGAACGTGAAATTAGGACAAAGTATGAATCACGTAATCGCGAGCAGCAAATTACGTCTAAAGTACGTACCTAAGTGGAAATATGTTACCTGAAAAATAAACTCCTTTAATAGTTACCTTTTTAGTTTATTAGTTTCTTCTTCGAAATTACATTCTTCCTGAAAATTTCTCGATAGGAAGTCGTCTTAACGTCGGACACGCACAGAATTTACCTGAAGGTCTTAAATATTTTATACAACCGTATCCTGAAAAATACTGAACGTTAATAACATAATTTACCAAGTCACTATAGCTTTATACCGAATTTAATCAGAGAAATTAGACTGTGTATTTGTTTACGGCTGTCAGTGCATTTGCACTGAGCGCTCGATCAGCTGTAGGTACGCGTGACGTAGGAAGTAATTGTTTGCGGTCAACGACTGCCTTGTGCAGCGCGCAGACTTGACTGTTGCTTTGAGTATGTGCCGCCGCCAAAACACAGCGCGGTATCCTTGTACTCTCCGCATGTTTACGTATAACTGTTGATGTCTTAAAGTATGTCATTCCACAAAAATTTTAACGTTAGATATATGATGTATTCCCTTAGAGCGCCGAGATTTAAGAGTTTCTACTTCGACAGTGTTATCATGAATGATTTTGCGAACCCTATATGGACCGTTATAGAGCAGAAAAAATTTGCGACACAAGCCTTTTCCTTTGTGAGACAAACGATGAGACTTAATTAACACCTTTTGACCAACTGACAAGGTTTTTAAACGACCAGGACGTTTAGCTGATTTCTCTCTTCTAGCAGCCGCAGATGCAATATTTTGCAGAGCCAGGTTGACAACTTCAGAATGCCGCAGTTTCCGTGTAGGCGGAAAAGGAACGATTTCAGAAATGCGATTTGTCGGTGCTTTGTTTTTTAATATCAGTATAGGCGGTAAAGAAGTTGAAACATTAGGAAGTTCATTCAGAATGTTTTGAAAAATATGAAGATACTGATCCCACGTTCTGTGATTCTGATGACAATAAAGACGACACAATTTATTGATTTCCTTCATCCATCTCTCTGAAGCGTTAGATTGAGGGTGAAAAAGTGAAATGAAAATTGGTTTAATCTTACGACGCCGTAGAGTACGAAGCCAAATTTTAGAGCGAAACTGTGATCCATTATCTGATATAACCTTATCAACATGACCCACTTCTTTAAGAAAATGTTTGATGAAAGCATTAGATACTGAACGAGCTGTTGCTTTGCGTAAAGGTGTAAAACACACATATTTTGATGTCAATTCCACTGCTACCAAAATGTAGGCAAAACCATTAGTAGAACGAACCACTGGACCGAACAAATCAACTGCAGCCATATCCTTTAATTTCCCTGGAATGATAGGAAACAACGGTGCTCTGTGAGAAATAGTTGGCGGCTTAGCCTTTTGACATAATTTGCATTTGGCAAGAACGGATCGAATACGTTTTTCCATATTACTGAAGTAGCAATATTCTCGTAATTTGTGAAAGCATTTTCTGGGACCAAAGTGTGCATAACTGAAATGTGTGTACCAAATCAATTTATTGACCCACTCATCAGGAATGCAAACTAACCAAACAGAGTTGTCAACCGATTTTCGTTTAAAAAGAATGTCATTACGAACTAAATAATACTGTCTGATTGCTACGCTTTCCTTTCTCCTCCACTTCTCCTTAATGTCCTTCCAGATTGGATCCTTATTTTGCTCCTTAGCGATGTCCTGGAGCGAAGACGAAATAAAATTCTCAAACGCAACACCTTGAATATACATCAAACAATAATGGTTTTCCTTGCAGTCCTCTTCAGCTCTTTGTTTCAAACCCATAGGTGCACGTGATAAAGCATCAGCAACAATATTTGAAGATCCCTGCATGTAAGCAATGCTAAAATCAAATTCCTGTAGGTACAGCGCCCATCGTGACAATCTTCCATGAGTTAATTTTGATGACATAAGAAATTCCAGAGCTCGATGATCGGTGTAAACCTTAGTATGTCTGCCAAACAAAAATGTGCGAAATTTTGAGAAAGCCCAAACAAGAGCCAAGGCTTCAAGTTCCGTAATCGAATAATTCTTTTCTGATTTAGAGAGAACACGACTTCCAAATGCAATAGTCTTCTGTACTACAACGCCGTCTTTTTCTATCTCTTGAAATAAATTAGCACCTAGGCCTTTGTATGATGAGTCCGTCGCCAAACAAAAATCTTTAGATCAATCCGGATGTGAAAGAAGTGGAGCAGCAACTAAAGCATCACGAAGTTGTTCAAATTCTGACTGAGCTTCCTCATCCCAACACCAATTAGAATTCTTTCCAGACAGTTCACATAAACGAGGTGTGGCCAAACCGTCCAATTTAACAAAGCGTCTAAGAAAATTACAGACACCAAGGAAACTACGAACATCACGTTTTGTGGTAGGAACAGCATAATTACGAATAGCATCTAGTTTCTCTGGATCAGGAAGAATACCTTCTGTAGAAATAATATGACGAAGAAATTTCACCTGAGAACGACCAAATTCAGATTTTTCCAAGTTCACAGTAATGCCAACTCTTGCAAAGATACGTAATAATGAATCCAAAATTTTGTTATGCTTACTCCAAGAACGTTTAGCAATAAGAATATCGTCTACATATGAAGTAATATTGTCACGAAGATAGACAGGTAAGATTTCGTTTAAACTACGAATGAATGCTGCTGAAGATACAGTAAGTCCAAACGGTAATTTCCGAAACTGGTAACAGTTACCAAAGGCTAAAAAGGCAGTGTATTTTCTACAATCAGGGTGGAGTTCTATTTGCCAAAAACCTGCGCGCATATCAATCGTGGATAAAACTTTAATTCCATGGAAATGTTGAAGAAGTTCATCTAAATTTTGTGGACGGTCAGTTTCAGGAATAATGATATTATTTATCTGTCTGGAATCCAGAACCAAACGAATTGATCCATCCTTTTTAAGAACGACATGTAATAGGCTGGTATAAGGACTGACTGCTGGCTCAATAATGCCTTGATCTAACATGTATTGAAGTTCACTCTTAACCTTGTCTCTGTACGCCAAAGGAATAGCGTACGTTTTCCCTCGAAATGGTGTGTGTTCTTTTACTTTAAATAAATATTGTAAGCCTTGTATAGTTCCTGTGTGATGACTAAATACTGTAGCATGTGAAGTCAAAATTTGGTGCAGTTCTTCTCTTGCAACATCATCTGGCACTTCAGCTTTCTTAACCTTTTCATTAATTAATTCTTCGCTATTAATTATATCATCCATCGCGTCTCTGTATCTATTGTCGTTGTCATGAATGAACACATTGTCGTCATAATGCTCAACGAAAAAATCAGAAGTAAGAAACCTTAAACATTTTGTATCTGATTCAGATCTTGCTAAACACTCGAAAAATTTCAAACATTTCGGCATTCCGGCAACAGTCAAATTCACACTTCCTTCTTTAAAGTTCAAAATTGCCTTATGTGTGTTAAGAAACTCCATACCTAATATAATTTGTGTACTGAGTAATGGAACAATAATAAAATTAGCAGAAAATTCGTATCCTTGACAAATGAAATTTAAGTTGGTCTGTTGTTTGACTTCCACGCTTTTTCCAGAAATAGCGCCTCGAATTGTAGTTTTAGAAACAGGTAACACAGGACAAGCAATAGTTCTTACACATATACGAAAAACTGATTCACTAATGACATTCAATGGACTCCCAGAATCTAAAACTGCAGTGAACTTATTCTTACCCACACATACTTCAATAACAGGATGTAAAAATGCGTCCACATTATTTTCCTTTTCGTCTAGCAAAATGTCTCTCATGTCTTCCAGGCGTACGTAGTGTAAAGTCGTAGTGTCATTACTTTCTGAACCGTCTATATTACTGCCAGAAGCCGAAGCTGCAAGTCATTGTCGATTGTTTGCATCACGTCTTTGATTATTCGCGTCATTTCGCGGATCAATTTCTACGATTTGCACTTGTCTCTCTGAAGTTCTGTCACGTGGAGGATGCCAATTAGGTCCTTCCTGTCTGTTAGATGCAAATTCTTGGTTGTGTCTGTTATTAAAATTTCTATTTTCCTGTCTGTCTGCATGACTACTTCTTGTGAAATTTCGACTGTCACTTCTGAAATTATTGTTGTATCTACTACCCTGTTTCTGTAGTAAGAATTTCTATTACTGTATGAATAGTTTCTGTCTTGATGATACCGATTACTGTTTCCGTATGATTGATCATTCCGGTAGAAATTACAGTTATTATAATTGTCTGTTAGAACGTCTGTTATTGTCATAAGGCTGGTATCTATTGTCCTGTCTGTTACGTCTATCATTCTCAAAATTACCGCTATAACGTCCGTTCCGATCACTATCCCTTTTCTCTGAAAATCTATTGTAATTACTGTTACTGAAAAAATTACAAGAAGTCCCGTCGTCGTTGTCATACTCAAGTTCTTGTAGCAAAGTCTTAAAAGTCTCAATGTCGTCTTTACATCTTCCAGCTAAAGCAATTTGTCTTATGGATTGTGGCAGCTTAGTTAAACAAATGCGAATTAATTCAGTCGGGCTATAAGGGTTGGACAGGAACTGATTCTTTCGAATCATGTCTTCAAAGTATTCTGCCGGCGTGCGGAACTCAGACTGTTTAAAATTACGCTGCATAATCAGACTATGTTTGACTCTGTCTTGCGTGTTTTCGGACCAATATGCCGATAGAAATGCATGATAAAAATCATTTAGATTATTACAATCTCTAATAAGTGCACGCATGCGCGTCGCCGGTTCGTTTTCTAAATATCCACACATAAATTCCAGTTTGTGACTTAGTGGCCAACTTGGTGGAAGTGCGTACATAAATTGATCTAACCATGAACATGGGTGTATGTCATTCTTGAAATTGCGAAAGATCTTAAATTTCCGAACAGTTAAGAAGTGTTTATAGTCAAAGTTTTCGCCTCGTGGCGACAAAGACCTACCGCGTCTGTCCCAGTCCGAATGTCGATTATTGTCAAGTTCGCGCGCCTGGCGCTCTCTTGTTGCATCCCGTAAATGAAATAAATTATTTTCTTCAAAGCCCTCTGCTATCTGTGATTCTAAATTTCTTCTACTGTCTTTTCCTACGATTTCGCCTTCAATTTGTTTGACTTGCTTTCGTAATGCCTCAACTTCCCTTTTAACGCGTTCATTAAATTTTCCCTGATTTTCAACATGTTTATTTATGTTCTGATACTCTTCAGTTTCTGCAAATGGTAATGGAGCTGTATCTTCCGAATCTCTGTTCCCATTTAAGTTAAGACTTGTCAATTTATCTGAAATCTCCTCAACTCTTTCCGATAAGTCACCTATTTTTTTTCTGTTTATTTACGTCTTCTGTAAATGTCGCGACTCGGGTTTCAGTATTAACACATTTAGTAGTTAACTGTTCATACTGTTGCGTTAAGTTATTTAATCTGTCATTTGGCACGGATTCCTCTATTCTCTCAAATATTTCTCCCTTATCGTTTGCACGTTGTAAATTTAACTCTGAAAATTTCTGTACTATCACGCGATCTCTTTCTTCCTGTTCTCTATCCTGTTCCCTTTGTCTAATCTCTACTGCAACTAATTCAAAATCGGTTGTACTTCTTCTCTAATTTCTTTCTTTAATTCATCTTTCATGTTTTTGAAACATGTCCCTATTCGTGAATCTAACCGTGTTTCCATTGTTTCCATCTCTGTTTTAATTGTTCCTATTTGTGATCCCACTATTTTTAATTCAGATCCTAACTGTGATCCCAGTGAGTCTAACCGTGTTTCCATTGTTCCCATCTCAGTTTTAATTGTTCCTATCTCTGTTTTTAATTCAGATCCCAAATTTAATATTGCACTCATCAACTGCTCCACATTGACTAGTTCGAAATTCTTTTCGCTCCTAACATTTCCCGCAAAACCAGTTTCCTTCGTCATAGCTGTAAAGCTATCTGTGTTCGATACTATTCCAGAATCTTCTGTCATTAATCTCGTATTCTGAAAATTTTTTGATTGTGAAAAATTTTGAAATGGTTCCGGACTACTTTCCCGACTTATTAAATTTTTTCAACTTCATTATTCATCATACTGTTCTCCTGTGTTGGCGAGTTCGCCATATTAACAATTTCGTCATTCTCACTATTCATCATTTTTGCCTTTTTCATCGATCGCGTAATCATTTACAAAACATACAAAACTCGTCACTATACGAAAATTACACACAATGACACTTTATCACCAATAATACCATTCACACGAAATGCTTCCCTCAAACACGATTAACGAACAATTGAAATCTTCATAATTGCACAAAATTATCAAACCCGTATACAAGACAACAAAAATTAAATTCTGAAAAAAAATACCATTAGAAGAATGACAATTACCAAATCTACACATGCAATATAGACTACAATTACTAAACTACGAATTACTACAACAATACTACTGTCTCCTATTTTCACTATCAAAAGAATTCCAAGGGACGATCCGAAGCAGCGGTCGCCACGTGCATGGGGGCTTAATTATTTATAATGCAAGTAATTTTAATTTTTCAGTCGCTGTCTGTCCGGCTACGCAGTCTCGTAAACGGTTGGTCCTGACTAGTTTTAGTACGCAATCTGACTGCATAGAATAACAACAAAGAATGGAATGAAATTTTCCGTTAACACAATTAATTAATTAAGTCCCCAGCAACTATGAAAGCTACGAAACAACAAGCCACAAGTGTCGCTGTTCTGTGTGTGGAAGTGTGATTCAACGTACACATCTGGCACGGTTCTTCTTCAATAAGACAAGAAATTTTAAATACCATTTATACTGAAGTAATTAAAAAAAATAGAAATACTATGACTGCGCAAGAAAACCAGAATTACACTCTAATACAAGAACACAAGCCAGACGCTTTGCTGACTGAACCTGTAATGATGCATTATTTAAGACATTGAAATAATAAAAAGAAAAGGGAATTTTTTTTACCTTCATATATATTGACGAAAAGCACTCTGATCATTACAATATCTCCATTCGAACAACATCTGCTGTCTAGCCCATCCAAACTGCATAATACATGGAACAAGCACTCCCTACTACAACATCTCAATACCGACTCACTACTACCACATCTCGATAAGCACTCTCCACCACGACTTCTCGACAAGAACCCTTCACTACGACATCTCAGCAAGCACTGACTACTACGAGTTCTCGACAAGCACTGCCAGTGGAGGCGGCTGAATAATAGTCTTTGGCGCTATCTCTGGCGCTGTGGCTCAGTGTAGCCACCTTTCAAAATTCAGCTAAGTACTTAGGGATTACAATTACAAATAACCTAAGTTGCAACAATCACATAGATAATATTGTGGGTAGAGCAAACCAAACACTCGATTCATTGGCAGAACACTTAGAAGGTGCAACAGGTCTACTAAAGCGACTGCTTACACCAAGCTTTCAGCCCTATTCTGGAGTATTGCTGTGCGGTGTGGGATACGCATCAGGTGGGACTGACGGATGACATCGAAAAAGTATAAAGAAGGGCAGCTCGTTTTGTATTATCGCCAAACAGGGGAGATAGTGTCACAGACATGATACGTGAATTGGAGTGGCAATCATTAAAACAAAGCGTTTTTCGTTGCGACGGGATCTTCTCATGAAATTTCAATCACCAGTTTTCTCCTCCAATTGCGAAAACATGCTGTTGCCACCCACCTACATAGGGAGAAATGATCATCACGATAAAATAAGAGAAATCATGGCTGAAGGAAAAATTTAAGTGCTCGTTTTTCCCGCGTGCCGTTCGAGAGTGGAACGGTAGAGGGACACTTTGAAGGTGGTTCATTTCCTTTGCCAGGCACTTTATTGTGAATAGCAGAGTAATCATGTAGATGTAGATGTATGTTCAAGTGCGTGAAGGCTTTGTAAATATTTGCGAAGCGTTTATCTCAGGCGAGGCAGGGGTATTTACCTAGCTGGATGTGAGAAAGCGCCTAAAAACCATTTCCAGGTTGGTTGGAACACCGGCCCCCATCGTTACTCCACCGGCGCGCGTCCCCGTGTCTTGGAAGTAGGCGGTATAACGCGCTTGGCCATCCGAGCTTAGCCGGCCGGGGTGGCCGAGCGGTTCTAGGCGCTACAGTCTGGAACCGCGTGACCGCTACGGTCGCAGGTTCGAATCCTGCCTCGGGAATGGATGTCTGTGTGTTGTCCTTAGGTTAGTTAGGTCTAAGTAGTTCTAAGTTCTAGGGGACTGATGACCTCAGAAGATAAGTCCCGTAGTGCTCAGAGCCATTTGAACCATCCGAACTTCGAAATCTTTGTATTACCATTACATAACCAGTCTGAAAGCTTTCTGTTCCGGCGTAAAAGTCAAGCGCCGGCGCGACAGTCCGGAACCGTAGTGCAGAGAGGGCTGTGAAGATGACGTGAGCCAGTAGTACGCCGACCTACCCCTCTCTAGGACGACACCGGGACAGCAGCGGCCTCTATGCGAAGAGAACACAAGAGCCGCACCACCTGGCCGCGGTCCAGTTGCAGACTAGCCATTCTACGAGCTATATAGCAGCGACTTAGGAACTGTATCGTTTCACTTTTATCAGGAGTTGTGTATTAGGATTTTTCTTATTTTTCCTGTCTCCCATTGCTTGCGACATACCATTGTAAATTCTCAAAGTTAAGTATTGTCATTTATCTTCCTGTAATAAAAATTCTTTGCCACGATTTGCATGAATTGTTGTCTAGCGATCAGAGAAAGCAGGCTTCTTAGGCACCCCATATTCAACGAGTAGGCAGGACACAAAACTTTCAGTGTCTCTTGTCTTTCCCATGCGTACAACCCCTTTGCTTGATTATTAAAACAAGAATTAGCAATGATTAAATTACGATCTGTGCAAAATGCTATCAAGTGGCTCCTTCTTTCATTCCTTTCCTCCAGTCCACGTTCCAAGCTTAGAATTCAGCAAGGTAACACTTTCAGCGACCGCCGATATTCCGGCGGGAGGACACCCCGCCATTTTCCAGGCAAACTGCAACCGACAGGCGGCGTACATGCAAATTTAAAACCTCGGTTCTCGGACTGAAGCAGGAAAGACAACACACACAATGAACACTAGTGCCACCAAAGATTACCAAAGTCAGAGCTATCGATAGTGAGACTATGAATTCGCAGGTGAGGTAGCATTGACTCCGTCCCTCTGTTTTTTTACAAGGGAGAGAGCCGGATTCCAAACAGAGTTTAAACAGAAACCTCCATCGCTGTTAACGAGGATGCTCGCTAATTTAATCTCGACTGTCTCCCTAATAACACTGCCCCAATAGATGGACGTGCATGCCAATATCTCGGTGTTATTATATAACATGGGGTGACCAGTATCCAAGCAATGTTCGGCAATAGCAGATCTACTTGGCTGCTGTAATTGTGTGTGCCGTTTATGCTCAGTACGTCGGTCCTCCGCGGTCCTGATAGTTTGACCAAATATATGCCATGCCGCAGCTACAAGGAATACGACATACACCCGCCTTACGCAGTCCAAGATCATCCTTAACGGAACTCAAAAGTGCTCTAATTTTAGATGGAGGTCGGAAAACACATTCCACATCGTATTTCCGTAAAATACGACCGATCTTGTTGGACGTGTTTCCTACGTAAGGCAAAAAGGCAGTAGACTTAGGTGTTGACTCAGAATTATCATCAGTCACTCGATGTACAGTTGGTCGATAGCGCAACGCACGTTCAATCTATCACTATAACCATTTTGACGAAATACAACTTCAAAATAGGACAGCTCAGCTGTCCGTTGCAGTTTGCCTTGAAAATGGCGGGGTGTTCTCCCGCTAAAATATCGGCTGTCGCTGAAAGTGTTACCTGGCTGAATTCCCGGAAGTTATTTGAAAGTTGTATACGCCAGGAGATACTCAGGTCTCATACCTCAGAAAGTGATATACTACAGTCCTACTATGGCGAAGAAGTGTAGAAAAGAAGGACTTGGCAATAATCAAAGGCGTAATGCATGACGTTTTTAGTTTATTTCCTTATAACAACAACAAAATAACTCAATTTTGACGTTCTAGCACAGGATACTGCATCCTCTTTCAGTCTAAGATGACCACTGGCCGCTGTTAACTGGTTACTGCATTGCGAAATTATTGTGTGATTTTTGTCGTAAGAAATGGCTCTGAGCACTATGGGACTTAACATCTGAGGTCATCAGTACCCTAGAACTTAGAACTACTTAAACCTAACTAATCCAAGGAAATCACACACATCCATGCCCGTGGCAGGATTCGAACCTGCGACAGTAGCGGTCGCGCTGTTTCAGACTGAAGCGCCTAGAACCGCTCGGCCACTAATGCCGGCTTTGTCGTAAGAGAAGATAACTTTGTCAGAGGAGATTGTTCTACGATATAATCTCCTCGAGAGTACTTCTTTGTTACACATAAAGTGCTCAAGGAAAGGTAAGTTAACAACATTCCCTCAGCACCAATACAGCACAGAGCAACTGCAACTGACTTGCTTCATCAATTCCACTATTGTTAACATCCAAAGCGGCAACGGCTTTGCCGCAGTGGATACACCGGTTCCCGTGAGATGACCGAAGTTAAGCGCTGTCGGGCGTGGTCGGCACTTGGATGGGTGACCATCCGGGCCGCCATGCGTTGTTACCATTTTTCGGGGTGCACTCAGCCTCGTGATGCCAATTGAGGAGCTATTCGAGCGAATAGTAGCAGCTTCGGTCCAGAATACCATCATTACGACCGGGAGAGCGGTGTGCTGACCCCACGCCCCTCCTATCCGCATCCTCTTCTGAGGATGACACGGCGGTCGGATGGACCCGATGGGTCACTTGTGGCCTGTAGACAGAGTGGTTTTTTTAACGCCCAAAGCAGTCAACCAAACTTTAAAAAGCAATTTTAATATATTCTGTCGACGATGCTTAAAAACACACAATAAAATATTGAAACGCTTTTTTCTTTGTTTTCTATTTTGTAGTTTGTTTCTGAGGTTAAGTTACCTTTAGCTATTCTACATACTGCGAGTATTGCACAGAAACATTGACCTTAAACACCATGACGTATGTGTACCGCAGAACGCAAACACAACAGGACTGTGCGTGTATGTTCCGTTCTACGGATCAACACCAGGCGGCTTAAAGCCACTGCACGCAATCCCCAAGTGCAAGAGCGTCGCACTGAGAACAAAGCCAGCCATGACGCCGGGAAGTTTTAAAGAAACCGCTTCGCTAAACAGCATCACTTCCTTCATCCGTCTCGCCGTCTTTGTCACCGATAACACGACCTTACTTTCCCCATCTCAGTGGTAATGGCAGCAACGGACGTCAAAGAGCACCAGGAACGACGACATCTTGCGACCTTCAGTTCAGCATGCTTTGCACGAGATTAACAGGAGACGAAGTGTCTGATAGCTATTGGTGGCCAAAAGAATATCGTCTATGATAAGCACAGAATAGAGATTGTCTCCCTTATTCTAAGTGTACGTCTTACACAAATCTGCTGGGCACATGTCACTCGTTGACATCGCATAATAGGCGCTCTGTTAATTCCTCTATGTCTACCTAAGGATTCATCCTCCATGACAAACAACAATTGTACAATTAGCTGAGCGACATCTGTACTTTTTATTGATTGCTATAGCTATCTGATTGGCAAGGCCACCTTGTTTCGTAACACTTCTTGAAATGAAAAAGCATTGGCATTAAGCCAGAGAAAAAACGCTTACTGTAAGCGTTATGCACCATAGCTCTACGCTCGTCCGGACGTAAATCTTGCTACCCGCTGAACATTGATATGTGGATGTCACGTTGCAGCGTGGTATCGTATCGAATAGAAATGAGCACTAACACAATATAGAAACGACTGGTTAGAAGTAGTCCACCACGACTTCCTCTCGAGTGCCTTGCTCTTTATTTAACAAATATAATTTCACACTGTCCCTTCTTCTTGTCAGTGTTCTCCAAGTGTTCCTTCCTGGCGAAATATGAAGAAAAACTCTGCATTTGTTATCTTGTCAGTCTACGGAATTTTCAACTTCCTTATAAGGCACCGCATCTCTTGTTTGATACAATCAGACTCCTTTGGGTCAGGAATGCCCTTGCCTGTGCTATTCTGCTTTTTATGTCCCCCTTACTTCTTCCATCATGTGTTATTTTTCTTCCAAGATAGCAGGACTCCTTAACTTTACATACTTCGTTGTCACCGATTTTGTCGCTAATTTCTTTACTGCTACTCCTCATTACTTTCGACTTTCTCCGGTTTACCTTCAGTTCATATTCTGTACTCGTTACACTGTTCATTCCATATCTTGTACTTTTTCACTTTCAAATGGTTCAAATGGGTCTGAGCACTATGGGACTTAACATCTGAGGTCATCAGTCCCCTAGAACTTGGAACTACTTAAACCTAACTAACCTAAGGACATCACATACATCCATGCCCGAGACAGGATTCGAACCTGCGACCGTAGCAGTCTTGCGGTTCCGGAGTGAAGCGCCTAGAACCGCTCGGCCACCGCGACCGGCTTTTCGCTTTCACTGAGGATAGCAATATCATCAGTGAATCTTATCATTGATATGCTTTCACCTTGAATTTTAATACCACTCTTGAACCTTCGTTTTATTTCCATCATTGCTTCTGTAAATAATTTTCCATTGTAATTGCTATTATCATTAAATTTATTTTAATTCTTCTTCGGACTATTTTCACCCCTAGTACCATTGTTCCCATTCCAAAAGCGTTTTCCATTGGAATAGTTGGTATTAGATTTTCCTGTATCTGAACTTCATCGTACATCTTCCTGGACCAGGTCTAGTGAATCAATTACGGACAGAAATTCTTTAAGATCAGCGTCCGTAGCATTGAACAGCTTTTCCGTTATGTTAATCGTTAACCTTGCTTTTAATACTCTCAATAGATCTCTGGTAGTGACCGGCTCGTCCCAATACCAAGTCATATTAATGTATTTTTTAAAGTATTTTTCGTAGAGACCCAGTCTTTTGTAAACCATTTTTCTAAGTTTTTCTTGTATCGAGGCTGACCTAAACTGATCAAGAAATGCCCTCTCAAAATCACTGAAAGTTTGGCAAATCTCGGCAGCATTTAATGCCCAAAGTGAAGCGTCCCCCGCAATATGTGATACCACGAATAGTATTTTCTGTTCTTCCGTTCAAGATTTCGGAAGGGCACTTCAGAGGTTAAGTACAAATATGACTGGGTGGATATTCTTATTACCCTCTTCATTGAAAATCTGAAATTGACGATGTTTAATGAGGCTTTCCTCATGCATGAATGTACTCAAATGCATGGATAGGCTTTCATTAGCAGGCGGTGTATTCGTTGTGCTACAGGTACAGTCTGCATTTAGTTTTGTATTTCTTGTATGCACCAGTGGCTGTGGTAATAACGGTTTGCTGTCATGGCTTGACTTATCATAAATTGCAACAGGGATTGCTGGCAAACTTTGTGTATTAATCTGATTTATAACATGACCAGTGGGGCAAATGACGTGGTCTATTCTGCACTGCCACACTAGCAGTCGACAAATTCTCAATTTTAGTTTCCCCGTCAGGGCCAGATTCTTCATTAGTGGATTCTGACATTACCCCTAAGTTTCGATTGTCTAGATTGAAAACTCTGGCTACCTCCGTTTGTACTTGTTTCTTCACTTCGGTTTGTATTTTACCTTCAGTTCTGTCTGATTTCAGTCTGCATATCATTTATTTTGGAGGGAATGTTTGCCAACGCTTTGATCGTGTATTTAACTGCATTTATCTCCGCATTAAAGTGTGCTGACAATGCTTTATCCCTGTTGATTATCATTTGGTTAATATTTTGAACAATTTCTTTGTCCCGCTTGATAAAGAACTGATTTATTTGTTCTAAGAATTTTCATTCTGTTTCCTATTCTTTTAATTCGCGTTGCTCTGCTTTTAAAGCCTTCGCTTCTAACCGCTGCTCCTCTTTAAGAGCTTCTTCTTCCCTACGTTGCTTTTCTATTAGTCCTAATCTCTGAAGTAATAGGGCTAATATATTACCATTTGGCAATGGCATAATTTGAGTATTGGCAAGTCCTCCACTTGCCCAGTGAAATTACTATCATTTTCTTCTAAAGCTTTCACTATTGGAGTGTCACTGAACACCGGCAACTCCTCAACTTCATCACTTGACATATTCAGAAAAATAATATTATCATCAACATTCAAGCCGCATTCGGGAGGACGACGGTTCAATCCCGCGTCCGGCCATCCTGATTTAGGTTTTCCGTGATTTCCCTAAATCACTCCAGGCAAATGCCGGGATGGTTCCTCTGAAAGGGCACGGCCGAATTCCTTCCCCATCCTTCCCTAATCCGATGAGACCGATGACCTCGCTGTCTGGTCTCCTTCCCCGAAACCAACCAACCAACATTCAAGCTCTCTACCTCCAGCACCGACGTGTGCTCATTCGTTTTAGTATGCTTCATAGGCAGAACCATTTTTAAAAGCAGAGATTTCACACTATAAAGAAATTAAAAACAAATTCAAATCCCCAAAAATATTTTATAACTAACACAAGAAATAATCACCACAACTAAATGTGTGTGTGTGTGTACACAACAATTCATGATGTTCGAAAACGCTTCTCGCAGCCAGGATATGATACTATTAGTACTTATGGCTGGAGTGATTTCGACCTTAAGCTCCGTGACATAAGTGAAACAAATTTCCGGGTCGTTTACAAGTCGTCAGGGTGTAGTTTGATTATTGCAGCAGTATCGTGCGCGCGTAGTTGGTGCATGAAAAAGCAAACAAAATGGGCATAATTACTGTAAAGTGGCTATCTTTACAAAAAAAGAACTGAACACTGTAAAACGTATGAAAATGTAGCAGCAAGAATAACCGTATTTAAATGTTGTGATGGTGTGTACGTGTTATTGTAAAACGTATGAAAATGTAGCAGCAAGAATAACCATATTATTTGAAATAAATAAATAATCTCTGATAATTCTTATTTATGTGCTGCCGAGCCCGACGATAACGAGTTTCAATAATTCTTTATTTGACATTAAAATGTATGCACCCAATAATTGATATAGCACACCACAAACTCTACCCATAAAAACACTGGTGTCGTAAATGTTGTTATTTAAAGTCACTGATAAATTAGTCTAGGAAAAATTAATCTTACGCACCAGCCATAAAATAATTTCAGTTACGTAAAGTCTAAGATTGTTCTTCTGAATGTTATTTTCACTTTTACAAAAGAAAAAATTCTTGTCCTCGGAGTTCAAATACTGTAATAACGATCGAAAGAATTAGTGTCTGATTATTTCTGCAATTTAAAATTGCCGCTCCATCCGCTCACATAATGGCGGCAAACAAAGCACAGTCTGGATTGCTGCGGACACAAAACTTAAAACATTCGTAGTTGGTTATTTAGTTACAAATGAAAGTCCGTACACTAGAATTCCATTTAGTAAATTGTACGTTATATTTTCCTTTTGATCATTTATCTCATCCGCTTCATACATCATAGAGAAGTATAACAGAGGAAGGAAAAATACCACAGACAATACAATGCCAATAAAATGTTTTAGTGGTATTATCATTTGTTATATGATTATTCTTTGTAGGAAACTGGTTATAAAATAATAAAACATACTGTTATTTCACAATATAATAAGTCTTTTCTCAGTTAAAAATCATTTCTGGAAAAATATTCGTTAATTCATGTCTCGAACACTGTCCCATACACTGGCGACACAAAATGTTGGCGTTGATATTACGGCCTTAAACCTTTGCTTTCAGGTCTTCAAAGACTCGGTTGCACTCCTCCTCCCCGCAGAAGTGTTCAGTGTACTCCTTCACCTGTTAGATCTATCCTGTGCGTGTAACGGTAGAATTCCTCTTGTACTCGTCATTTTGATGCCTGTACTTTCAATTTCTTTCGCTTTTAATTCATTTTGACGATTGTATGTGTTGAAATTGTCTTTATGGCGACGTTGGAGAAATGCATGGTATACACTGTGCTGTCTTACAATATATTTAGTCACAGCCGGTTTCGATCATTGATCATCTTCACAGTGGAAAGTATGCTGACAACTTCACATGTCATACACGCTAATTAACCAGCAAAGATGCCATGGTTGGCCGGCCGAAGTGGCCGTGCGGTTAAAGGCGCTGCAGTCTGGAACCGCAAGACCGCTACGGTCGCAGGTTCGAATCCTGCCTCGGGCATGGATGTTTGTGATGTCCTTAGGTTAGTTAGGTTTAACTAGTTCTAAGTTCTAGGGGACTAATGACCTCAGCAGTTGAGTCCCATAGTGCTCAGAGCCATTTTTTTTGATGCCATGGTTGACTTGCAAACATCAGAAAAAGATACTTCACGCCATAATCTTTTTTAGCCAGTATTATGACGTGAAGTATCTTTTTATGATGTCTGCAAGTCAACTGTGGCATCTTTTCTGGATAGCATGTATGACATGTGAAGTTGTCAACATATTTTCCACGGTAAAGATGATCAATGATCGACACCGGATGTAGATAAATATATTGTCAGACAGCACAGTGTCTACAATGCATTTATTCAAGTATATCGACGCTACTGAGAGTCGTCTGAAAAAATTTTTGATCTACTAGCCGACAATTTCTTTTTCGATTTCTTCGCATTTTTCCTGGAACCATTTCACTTTAGCTTCATACATTAAATATTTTGTGTACTCATGTCTTTTTCGGGATTTTTTTTTTTTTTTTTTTTTTTGCCGCCTTCTTCGGATGATAGACTGAAGTATTTCTTCTGTTACCCAGCGCTTCTCCGAGTAACCTTCTTTGTACATTTATTTGTCTGTCCAACTTCTATAACTGCCCTTTTTAGAGATTTTCATCTGAACTGCCTCCTGTATTATTCACTACCACAGTATCTACAGCCTTTGAGAATTTCAAACGTACATCATAATTCCCCGGTAATTCAGTATGTCATTTATTTCCACACCGATTCTTCTGGGCGGTTGTTTTAACTTGTTTAATCTTCATCATTACTAAACTGTGACGTAAATTTGTATCTGCTCCCGGATACTGTAATATTAATGGGATTTCCGTCGTATGAAAGCTGAGAGTACCCATGGAAAGGCATTCACCTATCTGTATATTAAATGATCAACTTATGAGATGAGATCTATTCTTTGAAAGACATTTGTTTTATATAATTTACGTAACTGTAAAGATGCGCATCTAGCGCGGACGCTAATACACCGACAGCGCAGTCAAAGAAACATTTTAACAGAAGCTGAACTGTCGTTCCGCTTCTATCTAAATAAAATATGACAGTAAAAAAAAAAAACTTTTGTAGATCTTCTGATTTTGATGTACTTCTGCTTGTTATGTGAAAACGTAAAGGTGGTCGACTTTAAGCTAGAAAAGTGAGCGGTCTTGCCAGCGTGCAGACAACACTATTAATTAATAAAATTCAAGTAATTTATGTTCGAAACTGTAAATCGGCAAGTTATTGTTATGAAGGTGTTGAACAGTGCAAGAATTATCTTTAACGAAGGAGAAAAGTAATGACTGTAATTTGTGACAAAAACGTGAACCAAGGAGACAGCACAGGACAGGCTAAAATCTGATCGCACCATACAGTTAGAAAAGTACTTATGTAAGTTATATTGTTTATAAATAAGCCCTAATTTGCTAGTGAGAATTGTTTGAATATATTTAGCGTTTACCAGACTTCTTATTCTGTTCTTTTCCTTTATAATTTTTTATCCTCCATGCCATATTATTTTTATAAATGTCAAACAGCCTTTACTACAGCAGAGAATACTGCGGCATTCTGGTCGTAGACAGAAGGCCGCTCTTTTTCTTCTATACAACTCATAGCTGCCCCATTTATTAATGATTTCATTTGCAAATGCAATTTTTTTTTACTATTCATTGTTAAAGGTCCCTTAGGTAATTATAAAATTCATACTGATTACGTAAAGAAATCCGGGTTGTTCTTTTCCAAAAAACAGAAGTCTTCGCGTAATCAAAAACTAGCCTCCTGACAACGATCAGGAGCCGACCAGAAGACGGACGTCTTCGACCGCTTTCGTGTCTCCTGTGGCAAAGCTGTGCCAAACTGGGAACACGGCATTCTAGTATGAAATACAGATTTAAATTGAAAGAATTGAAATATATTTAACCTAAATAATAATTTTTTTTATCTTACTAGATGTGGCGCCCGAACAGGGACCTGATAAAAAAATTTTAATCTGTTCTGTTATTGTTTCATGACATCATCCGGTGGACGTCGGGAAGCCGTAAAGGAAGTACTGAACGAAACCGAGGAAATATTAAAAAAAAATTCGAAAAACAACAGCAGCGCGCAAAACGACTGATGTAAGTACGGTTTTCATTACGCATAAAATCTCCCGTCTTGTATAAAAAAAAACTGATTTCCGGAATTTCTTTCCTTACTGCTTCATTTTATCCTATCGCTGTTATTTCCTTGCGGAGTTGCTTATTTACGTAGTTAGAATTCATTTCTGATCATCTCTTCATGCAAAGTTTATTTGTTAGCATTATTAGCATCTTCATTGTTGCTACGGTTAAGAACACAAGATGGATTCCATAATAGCAGGATTCAGTGTCTAGTAGGTGTCTGTCACTTATTTTCAAAGTTAGGTGCCATCTTGTCTTCTACCCGGTATAGCTCTGCAATTGTCACCTACCGCGGTGTGACGTTTGACTATCAGGAAGCGTCGCAGCGTGCGCATCTGAGAGTTGACGATCGGCGTGCCGTGAAATATTTCTTTGAGCAGTTACGTCACAAACTTGAAAATAAACATGTCAGATGACACAGGCAAGACGACAAACAGTGTGGATGACGTTGATGACACTGTTGTCAAGTCATACCCACAACGTTCGCGAACGGGAACAGGCAGACCCGATTCGCGAACGTAGAGAACGGCAGACGATGATGTTGTGCGTGACGTATCGTCACAGCAATCATCGTCGCAGCAAGCGGGAGAAAATTCGATGGTTGAAATGATGAGAATTTTTTTTTCAAGAAAGAGAACAGGATAAACTGGAAAGGGAAGCTTATAAATTACAAGAACAACGAGACAGACAAGAAAGAGAACAAAAAGAAAGGGAAAAGGAACTGGAGTCAGAGCGAAAATGGTTTGACCTGAATACCATGATTGGTACAATGAAAAATAGGTTAGGTAATATTGATGCCAACTTAGAGGCAAGAATAAGGACAGTCACGGTGGAATATATCTCGGAATTAAGTACTAAAGTTAATGAAAGGATAGAAGGTATTCTGCAGACGGTAGATGCATGTGAGAGCACAGTAGGTAACGTGCACAAAGACATCAAAGTACAAATCGAAAGTTGCCAGGCAGTTACAACGGAAGTTTCAAAAAAGTCCGCTGAGGTCGGAGCTACGGTAAACAAGCTTGCAAACAATGTCATCACTCTGCAAGGCCAGGTCAATGACCTGACACAGGCGCTATCCGAAATTAACATTGAAAAGAGGGTGAATGATGCTGCAGCAAACGTACGTTCCACGATAGGAAAAGAATTTGTAGAATGGGTCGAGACTAAGGAACAGTACATAGAAAACAAGGTTCAACACGACTTAAAAGAAGCCGTTAAGTCAGCCACAGTTGAAGTTTTAGCTGCTCCAGGTACATCAGGAGATACGATTCTCACTGAATTAGGAGAGATTCGTAGAGTTTTTCACCGAGATCTTCCAGAGTGGAAATGACACCTCACTGAGTAAATCGAGCAGTTGAAACAACAAGTCAATGATTTTCCTAATGACAATAGAAGTGAGTATTCACACTTGCTTTCTTCAGAACATGAATACAGTGATAATCCCGTGTCTCGTGTGAAATTCTCTCCACTTGTACATGGTCACAGCAGTAAGAAACCGTTAGTACGCAACCAGAATGATCAAGTAACTCTTGTCGAGCTCATGAAAGAAGAAAGCGTTCTCAAGCACCGCGTATTCCAGCCTTTTCTGCCAGAGAAACGCAACATCCACCCAATGGTTTTTCTGAAGTCATTTAATGGTGTTTTTCCTGAGAGCTGGGATGACAAGCAACGTATGCGCTTTATAGTAGGTTACCTTCAAGGAGAGGGTTCTGTCTGGGGAACAGAAGTAATTGACAGATGTAATAATTACACTGACTTCGAAAAGCAATTTCTGAACAAATTCTGGAGTTCAGGCATACAACAACGCCTTAGAAAGGAAGTATATAATGCTGAACCGTTTAACACGAGAAGTGCTGGTCTCCGTAGGTACTTCGAGAAATACCTGCGAAAAATACAATATTGGGACACGCCCATTTCCACGAAGGAGTCAAAGCTACCGGTATCAATCAGGGAGAAGTTAGTAAATGTCAGTGACGACGACACGGAGGCTTTTCTGTCAGTACTTGACAACCTTGACATGATTCAAGAAGACGTGCGTGCTAGTGCGCGGAGTAATTGTAATCTTGGCCTGCACACTACACAGCCGCACGGTGTAGGCGCAGGCTCAGGTATGTCATACCAACCCAACAACAGTAAAGGACACGACGTTCCGTGTGATAATAACAACTACTATCGCCGTAACGGGAAGCAGAAACATAAATTCCAGGATCAAAACAGGTACCACCCCATATACCAGACAACACAACAGCAATACGGTAATTCCCCAGTTAATTACAATGATCGCTATCACTACAATAACGATCGCCAAAATAATAATAATTTCAATGGAAAAGTACTTGTGTAAGTTATATTGTTTATAAATAAGCCCTAATTTGCTAGTGAGAATTGTTTGAATATATTTAGTGTTTACCAGATTTCTTATTCTGTTCTTTTCCTTTATAATTTTTTATCCTCCATGCCATATTATTTTTGTAAATGTCAAACAGCCTTTACTACAGCAGAGAATACTGCGGCTTCCTGGTCGTAGACAGAAGGCCGCTCCTTGTCTTCTATACAACTCATGATTTCATTTGCAAATGCAATTTTTTTTACTATTCATTGTTAAAGGTCCCTTAGGTAATTATAAAATTCATACTGATTACGTATAGAAATCCGGGTTGTTCTTTTCCAAAAAACAGAAGTCTTTGCGTAATCAAAAACTAGCCTCCTTCTGACAACGATCAGGAGCCGACCAGAAGGACGTCTTCGACCGCTTTCGTGTCTCCTGTGGCAAAGCTGTGCCAAACTAGGAACACGGCATTCTAGTATGAAATACATATTTAAATTGAAAGAATTGAAATATATTTAACCTAAATAATAATTTTTTTTATCATACTAGAATACCCATACAATCCAGTATTTGACTTCAGATTCTCCGTCTGACCATGACATAGTCCAGCTGCAATCTTCTCGTGTCTCAGAGTCTTTTACAAGCATACCTTCTCCTCTTGTGATTTATGAACTGCGTATTCGCTATTACGTGCTGAAACTTATTGCAGAACTAAAGTAGTCTTTCTTCGCTCTCATTCCTATCACCAAGCCCATATTCTTTCGAAACTCCGTCTCCTATTCCTACGGCGTTCCAGGCCCCCGTGCTTATTAGATATTCATCTACCTTTACATATAGAATTACCCTTCCATATCATCAAATACCGGTACTTTCTATGTCTTTTCATCTCCTGCTTGTGACGTCAGGTTGTAGACCCGAACGATTGTTGTTGGTGCTGGTTTGCTGTCGATTCTGATAGAACGACACTGTCACTGAACTCTCCGCAGTAAGTAACTCACTTGATGCACTGCCTTCGTAGTCGTAGCATTTTTTGCTGCTGTTGATATTACCCTGTATCCTTGTGGCTAGAAATACTCACTTTCTTTTCATTTCATTTTACTAATCTCCACTGTTGCTAGACTGCGCCTTTCCTTTTCCCTTTTCAGATCTTCTACCTTCCCTGCCATGTTCATTCGACATTCCTTTCTCCGACTTGTAGAACATTACCCTTCGTTTTAACCTTTCGTTCTTTATTCCATCTTGTTCTCATGATCATATTCCCCTTCGCAGTACCCTATTGAAGATGCTAAGAGGGGACTAATCCGGAATCTTTTGCTAATGAAGAGATCATCGTGACAGGCGGCATGTTAAGAGGATAAACATTACTTGTCTTTAATTCAGTGGTTTCTATATTTCATTACGTATCTTTAATCCACTGGTTTCTATATCTCCGTGCCGTTGATCACTGATGATTCTTCAGCCTCTTATGAGTAGTTTCTCACCTCCAAGGGCAAGCGGATGCCTGGAACCTTGGTATACTCTTTCGCCCTCTTTGATTTGAGCGTGGCAGAACGAAGGTGACTCCTTATACCGGTTGCCTTCGGCCGCCATTGTTAATGTGTTTTCATAACCAATGACTACTCTACAACTTCTATGGGTGACTTGTTATGGTAAGTGAAACATCCTTTTCTTTTCTAGCGTTATTATAGCGTTTACTGGAAAAAAATAATATATTCTTCTAGTGATAACACTTTTTCTAATAGCATTTACGACATCATGTAAAAGAGATATTTAGTACTTCATGTTTTCTAAAGGTTCAATATTTCTGTGAAATATAATGCTACAGATATTTTGTGAAGTCTATCAGTGTAATTTATATAATTGATTTTGCATTTAATAGTATTTCGGTAATACCACACAACCAAAATATAGCTGACCGACACTTCCTTGCCTACAAGCTCTCCTTCAGTTATCTGTAGGAAGGTGTATAGTCAAAAAAGTGACGCCAGTACTGAGGATGATACGCACCATCTATCAAACGTTTGGTATTTTTACCACAACGTGTTTCGGGACTACATTATCACATTATCAAACGCTTCAAATTTCCGTGACATTACGCACCGTCAAAAGTAAAAAAGCTAGCAGAAAACAAGCTGTGTCTAATGGTATTCTAGTTTTAATCATATGAAAATAGGAAAACGTAGTCCCGAAACAAATTTTGGTCATCATGCATTTGACAACTGGCGCGTAATATTCTCAGTACTGATTCATGAGACAGTTGTACGATGGCTCCACAACAGATAACGTGACACCTGATGAAATGCAGTTAGCAATTTGGAGCTTCCACTTAACATAGGCTTTAAGGGAGTTTCCTGTCCACGTACGAAGATCGTTCAAAAAGTAATGCAACACATTTCTTTCCTAAAGCAGGTTCGTTTTATTCTGGATTCCAATACACCATGTTATTCCTCAATGTTTGGGGTGCAGAACTCTATTTTCAACATAATGGTCGCTTAAAGCAACGGTCTTATGCCATCTTACTGGGAGGGCCTATGTACCCACATGGATCACTCCACTGGTCGACTTTGGAGCCAACGTCTTGCTACATCAGAAACCTCCCCATCATCATCATGCTTCCGCAGAGTGCATCCTTCATTCGTTCAAACAAATGAAAGAAAGAACAACATCCGTGCTGTAGGGTGGATGAAGAAGAACAATCCCATGAAGTTTTGAGAACACCTATCCTGTGCCAGACTTTGTGAGGACTTGCGTTGTCATGGAGAAGGAGAAGTTAACCTGCCAGGAAATTTCATATCAGCGCACACTCCGCTACAGTGTGTAAATCTCATTAAAAAACATCCCCCAAGCTGTGGCTAAGTCATGTCTCCGTTTTGTCCTTTCTTCCAGGAGTGCTAGGTCTGCAAGTTTCGCAGGACAGCTTCTGTGAAGTTTGGAAGGCAGGAGACGAGGTACTGGCAAGAGTAAAGCTGTGACGAGGGGTCAGCAGTCGTTTTTGGGTAGCTTAGACGGTAGAGCACCTCCCCACCAAAGACAAAGGTCCTGAGTTCGAGTCTCGGTCCGGCACACACTTTTAATCTGCCAAGAAGTTTCATAACAGTACATACTTTGGTGCAGAGTGAAAATCTCATTCTGGAAGGAGAAGTTCGTCTGCATTTTTTTATGTTTTTCCAGCACTGCATGAGTCACAGCTGTGTGCCCCCCCCCCCCCCCCGGCACGCGGGAGATCGGACAGCTTTGCTATACATTGTTGCAATGATGACAGATGCCTCGCCCAACGGCTCATTGCGCTTTTCTTCACTGGCAGGTCTCCGCAGACGCCTATGAATATCTGCGATGCTCTGGTTTTCCACCAAAAGAAACTTAATAACGGCTATCTGCTTGGAACGCGCCTCCGTTATAGACGTCGTTCATAAAACTATAGAGGTACAAGCGTGAATATTCAACGATGACCCGCAACAAATTGCGCGTGTTATCCACCGAAACTGGCCGAGGAAGAAACGTGTTACATTACTTATTGAAGGCCCCTTGTACAACGAGAATCTCAGGAAACAGATTTGAGTCCGTCGCTGTCTGGGCGAATCATTATGTTGCGTAGTGTTTCGTGACTATCACTAAGCAGTTATTTACGTAAAAATGGAAAGTCGTTCAAAGTAGGACGGAACGCTTTCTGCAGCTGTGGAAGGTTACCTTTTTTAGGTATATTAATTTTTGCTTCCTTTTACTTGATACATTATGTACGGTCAACGAACTGCATTAGATGTCCCTTTTTGCCATTGACTGTTTCATGAAACTGAAACTATTATGCTTCCGCATCTGTTACAAAGTAAACGTAGCGGTCATACTGGTTACATTCTAGGGTAACAAATGAGAAATATGTGTCCATGAGCTTCCATGGCAGTAAGAGAGGAGCTAATAAGAGTTCACATTTCGTAAGGTGCCAGGCCGTGACTGCAATGAGCTATTGATGTCCAGGTAATCACAGCCAGAGCACAATCTCTCCTTTATGTTACATGATGGGATGCAACAGTCCTTAGCATTTACATGAACCTCCCACTCTCCCGTGTGAGAAGATTTCGGGAAATTGGCCAAAGCTGGCTCAACTGGAGCAGAAGTGAACTTATCCTATAGCATCAATGATTACGTGTCCTGCCATCAGCAGCTACTATTAGAGATCAAACTCAAGAAATACTAAGTTTCCTGGTGGCAACACTAAAAGTAAAGGGAAGCGACGGGAGGGGGGGAGGGGGAGTAGTTTAGCTTAGTTTCGATATTCCTCATAATGTCTTATATTCATTCTAAGACAAAAAACGACGCACCACAGAGGAATTATCTGAATGGGACGGAGATCGACAGATGCAATGTACATGTACAGACAAATATGATTACAATTTCAGAAAAAAATGGATGATTTATTCGATACAAAGAGCTTCACAAATGGAGCAATTCAGTAACACTTATGGTAGCAGTTATTCGGATTGGCACTGATTGACAGAGTTGTTGAATGTTCTCCTGAACGATATTGCGCCAAATTCTGTTCAACTGACCAGTTAGATCATGAAAATCCCAACATGCTTCAAGCATTCTCAACTGGAGAGAGATCCGGCGACCTTGCTGGCCAAGGTATGGTTTGGCAAACACGAAGACAGGCTGTAGAAACTTTCACCATATGTGGGCAGGCATTATCTTGTTGAAATGTAAGCCCAGGATGACTTGCCATGAAGGGTAACAAAACGGGGAGTAGAATACCGCCAACGTAACGATGTGCTGATGAGTTCTCCTAAGAACTGAGCCCCGTTGATCAGCGAAGGCGCGTTTGGAGATGTCGAGGGCAGTGATGGGGTACCAGACTGACTGTCACCAGTCATACGGCCCGCTAACAAAGAGCGATTGTCTCATGTGCAATTTTTGATAGCACGACCGCTTTGGTAGTCATCCGGGGCACACTTACAGAGCAGCGGTACGTCAACGACATTCTAGGCCCCGTTTTGTGGCCTTCGTGGCCAGCCATCTGGAGCTCACATTTCTGAAAGATAATTCCCTCCTTTTGACAATGTTGCCTGGAATACTCTCTTTCAAATTCTAAAGGTGGCAGGGGTAAAATACAGGGAGGGAAAGGCTATTGACATTTGTACAGAAACCAAATGGCAGGTATAAGACTCGAGCGGCATGAAAGGGAAGCAGTGGTTGGGAAGGGAGTGAGACAGGGTTGTAGCCTCTCCCCGATGTTATTCAATCTGTATATTGAGCAAGCAGTAAAGGAAACAAAAGAAAAATTCGGAGTAGGTATAAAAATCCATGGAGAAGAAATAAAAACTTTGAGCTTCGCCGATGACATTGTAATTTGGTCAGAAACAGCAAAGGACTTGGAAGAGCAGTTGAACGGAATGGACAGTGTCTTGAAAGGAGGATATAAGATGAACATCAACAAAAGCAAAACGAGGATAATGGAATGTAGCCGAATTAAGTCTGGTGATGCTGAGGGAATTAGATTAGGAAATGAGACACTTAAAGTAGTAAGGGAGTTTTGCTATTTGGGGAGCAAAATAACTGATGATGGTCGAAGTAGAGAGGATATAAAATGTAGACTGGCAATGGCAAGGAAAGTGTTTCTGAAGAAGAGGAATTTGTTAACATCGAGTATAGATTTAAGTGTCAGGAAGTCGTTTCTGAAAGTATTTGTATGGAGTGTAGCCATGTATGGAAGTGAAACGTGGACGATAAATAGTTTGGACAAGAAGAGAATAGAAGCTTTCGAAATGTGGTGCTACAGAAGAATGCCGAAGATTAGATGGGTACATCACATAATTAATGAGGAGGTATTCATTAGAATTGGGGAGAAGAGAAATTTGTGGCACAACTTGACTAGAAGAAGGGATCGGTTGGTAGGACATGTTCTGAGACATCAAGGGATCACAAATTTAGTATTGGAGGGAAGCATGGAGGGTAAAAATCGTAGAGGGAGACCAAGAGATGAATACACCAAGCACATTCAGAAGGATGTAGGTTGCAGTAGGTACTAGGAGATGAAGAAGCTGGCACAGGATAGAGCAGCATGGAGAGCTGCATCAAACCAGTCTCGGGACTGAAGACCAGAACAACGAACAAATTCCCTCCTGCACAAGACGAAAGCTTCCACTGCTTGCCATCTTTGCCGGATCTCTCCTTAACCGAGATCTTAGAACGTTAAGGACAGGGACCTCGAACCAGCTCGAGCTTTCACGATCTAACACGCCAGCTGGATAGAATTTGGCACGATATCCGTCAGGGTGACATTCAACAGCTCTATCAATCAAAAATCAAGCCGAATAACTGCTTGCATAAGGACCAGAGGTGGACCAACGCCTTATTGACTCGTTCAGGTTTTGAACTCTTTCTCTTGAACAAATCATCCATTTTTTCTGAAATTGTAATCATTCTTTTGTCTGCACAAGTATATGACATCTAACGGTTTCCGTCCCATTCGGACAATTCCTTCGTAGTGTTTCAGTTTCCTCTTTTTTATGTAAAATGTAACGTAAGTAAGCATCAGTCCAATATCAAATTTTGTGACTTTGTGGAGATGTTCACCACATATCGAGTATTAAATTATTGGACTTTCATTCCATTCGTAACTGATGTCCATCACCAACATCAGTACGAAGTAGGACCCCACAGGCACTAATACACTCCCGTGTTCGCTGAGGCACGAAAGTAAGCAACCTCCAAAGGTCATATGAAAATATACATTGTAAGGTGGCTGCTCTGTTTTATCAGTTGAACTAGTCGTGCAAGTAGAACAATTAAGTCCTGATTTAGTGAGATTATGCCTCGTTACAATTAAACTCATGACAGAACTAATCAATTTTTTAAGACCACAAGTGTTCGATAATGGATAAAAAAGTAGCCCACACTTACGTGAATCTCGAAACTTAGTGTAGGACAGACATAGTTGAAATAGGAACATCGCTCGTGAGCTTCTACCAGAATTACTAAGTGTAACTGTGACCAACTTGTAGTTGACCTGTGTATAACGGGGATCGAGTAGTCAAACATGAAAATTGAGCATCTGCAGACAGTTCGTACAAAATCATTTGAATAAGGCGCAATTCGAAACATCTGAAAACGCATGCCATATTAAGCAATAGTGGACGTATCGACGCAACACTCTCTGTAATTAAGCTTGTGGAAAATGAACACACACGCCTCAAGGCAGCCGGCCGAAGTGGCCGTGCGGTTAAAGGCGCTGCAGTCTGGAACCGCAAGACCGTTACGGTCGCATGTTCGAATCCTGCCTCGGGCATGGATGTTTGTGATGTCCTTAGGTTTAACTAGTTCTAAGTTCTAGGGGACTAATGACCTCAGCAGTTGAGTCCCATAGTGCTCAGAGCCATTTGAGCCTCAAGGCATCAACAACAGCTTTTCTTTAATCAGCGATGATCGTTAAGACCTACCGTTACAGCTGGAGTTCTATGCAAGAAATGGGGGTAATTGTTACTACAAATAGCGGAAAATCATTTGATAACTGAAATGTTTCGTCAGCTGTTTCACGTGCGACAGTTAGGCAGACTAAAGTGGCAGCTTGCCACACATGAGCACAGCAGACAAAGCACACCTCAAAAACGTACGTAAATATTTAACAAATTTATGAAAACGGTAGTCAGAAACAGCACACGAAATTAAATCGTGTAATTGTTTCCATAATCAAATTAGCATCTGACATTAACTATCATACGCTTAACATTTGGATTCCAAGAATTACATGAAAGTGAACTGAATCAAGAATCACAAATTGTATTGTATTGTATTGTATTGTACTGTATGGAACCGGGCACCTAGAAACGACGGAGAGGCTTCGTCCCCGCCGTACCCATCAGTGGTTCACAACCCCACAACGGGCTACAGCAGTCGCTCACCCCCCACCTCCGCCTTCCCACAACGAACCCAGGGTTATTGTGCCGTTCGCCACCCCCCCTCCCCCTCCCCACTCCACTTCTCCGGGAACGTCTCACACCAGACGAGTATAACCCCAATGTTTGCGTGGTAGAGTAACTATGGTGTACGCGTACGTTGAGAAAGTGTTTGTCCAGCAATCGCCGACGTAATGTAACTGAGGTAGAATAAGGGGAACCAGCCAGCATTCGCCGAGGCAGGTGGAAAACCGCCTTAAAAACCATCCAAAGATTGGCCGGCACAACGGACCTCGACATTAATCCGGCGGGCGGATTCGTGCCGGGGACCGGCACGCTTTCCCGCCCAGAAAGCAGTGCGTTAGACCGCGCAGCTAACCGAGCGGGCAAGAATCACGAATACTTCAATATGTATACACTACTTCATGAAAGGCATAAAATGAGCTCAATAGGTGTGGAGAGTGATTTAGCTGACTGCTTAATCTTATGATCTGAATAATAAGATTTTGTAACAAACTCAAATAATTCACAAACACAATGAAATTATCTGACACTACAGCCAGGATACGTACTGGCCTTCGTGATTCAGAGCAGGTTTAGCACGAGAAATTCGTGAAAATTATGCCATGAGGTACAAACACCACTCGAATGGACTGATAGCAAAGTCTTGACAACGGGTAAACACTTCGAATAACCGCAAATAATTGAAACGTTCTCACCAACAACTGCAAACACGTCTTGTTGCTTCCAACCTCCTGTCATACGTGGCTCCTCGAACAAGACAGACTGCTTCAAAGCCTACCGCAAGCAAGTACTCTGAAGCATCAGAGCGCTTATTGGCTCAAAGAGCTAGGAAGCTGTCACAGGTGACTCAAAGAGACAAATTCAAAGAATCTATGCAGTATCCATGGATACTGACTACAGAGACTCCTTTGTAAGTTATCACCAAAGGTTATGTTCGCGAGTTACTGAATGAAAATTATTAGTAGATTGAAAGCGGCCGTTTAACAGACAAAATGTCTTCTAATGTCCGAGCAGACCAGTCCCGGATCTGTATTTCCCTCAAGGCGTTTGTGGTGTGAATTGTAGTGTGGAATCTGGAATACAAGAATTTCATTTGGTACCGTCATGAAGGGTATGAAAACCCGGTTTATCGTTTTTGCCAAATACTGGCGAGCATTCAACCTTAGTTTCACAGTTACCTAAATAATCTTGTTGTGGAATCCCACAACACCCCATGCTATGATTCCAGGAGTTGTATGAGTGAAAATCATCACTTCCTGTGACCTTTCACCAGGTCACCTGTGGACACGTTGGTGTCGATCTGACCTCCACAAACAGAGGTGAGACTTCGCCGAACACCACAGAATGCTAAAGTCTCTACACTATGCAAGTCACCGCTGTGTGTGATACCGTGTCAGCGGTATACTTCATACGACAATCCGAGACTTCACCCCAGGTTCCAGTAATCTGCTCCCGATGGTTCATGCTGACGCCGTGCCCGTAAACTACTGTGCCGTATTTCAAATGTTGCCGTCCGTATATCCATCAGAGCTTGTTAAACAATCTCGTGGTGTAGTCCTTTGGAGTTAATAAGTGCGGGACCTACAGTACAATCAGCTTAAGAGCTTATGCAGCCAAGTTACTGGCAAGAATAATATAAAGGAGAATGGAAAAGGAAATTCAGTATCTCTAGATGATCAGTTTTGCTTCAGGAAAGGTAAAGGCATGAGAGAGGCTGTTCTGGATTTGTGCTTCATAATGAAAGAACCAAGAGCCACCTATAAGAATGGAAGACCGAAGAACGAGGTATTCAGATAAAAGGGATGTCATGCAGAGATGCAGTCTTTCGCCCCTACTGTCCAGTCTATATACCATAGAAGCAATGACGGAAATAAAAGAAAGCTTCAAGAGTGGGATTGAAATTCAGGGTAAAGGAATATCAATGACAACATTCGCTGATGACATTGCTATACTCAGTGAAGGTGGAGAAGAAATGCAGGGTGTTAAATGGAATGAACAGTCATTAGAACAGCATATGGACTGAGGATAAACTGGCAAAATACAAAAATAATGAGAAGTACCACAAATGAGTACAGCGGGAAATGTAATATCAAAATTGCTAGTCACGAAGTATACCAACTTAAGGAATTCTGCTACCTTGGAAGCAAAATAAGCCATGACAGACGGAGCAAGGAGGACATAAAATGCAGACTAAGATTAGAAAAGAGGGCACTTCTGGCCAAGAGAAGTCTCCTGACGTCAAACACAGGTCTTAATTTGGGAAAGAAATTTCTATATGGTAGTAAAACATGGACTGTGAGAAAACCAGAACAGAAGAGAATGGAAGCACTTGCGATGTGATGCTACATAAAAAATGCCACATGTGCCATGATGTCCATATGGTTTTATAAATGTTAATCCACGTTCCAGATGTGATGATGGCACCTTCAGGGTGCTGAAACCGGTCATCTCGTAAACGATATTGAAGCGATCGTGGTTTTTCAATTATTGTAAAAACAGAGTGATCGCCCCACGACACACCATGTGTTCACTACTACAGAAGAATATTGGAAGTTATGTGCACTGATAAGGTAAGTAATGAGGCGGTTCTCCGCAAAATCGGCGAAGGTAGGAACATAAGGATAACACCCACAAGAAGACAGGACATTTTAAGACATAACGTTATTTCCATGGTACAAGAGGGAGCTGTAGAAGATAAAAGTTGTAGAGAGATACAGAGACTATATACATGCAACAAACAATAGGGGACGTAGGTTGCAAGTGCTACGGAAAGGTTGGTGCAGAGCAACGATTAGCACAAAAAAAAAAAAAAATTAAAAAGCTAGACACACGTTCTTCCTCAGTCCACCTCATCAGCACCCTTTCTCTGGCCATTACACTACAGTCAGCTGTCTGTGCAATCTGTTGTTATGATGCTTCCATGTTCCTCACGCTAATGATTCGACAACATTCGATCATTCTCAGAGTCTACCCGTGCTAATCCTCTGGGCATGCTCTGTTACGATCTACTCTGAAAAGTTCCAGTCGCGTTAGATATACACAGGCGTGCGCGCCATTCTTCATGTGAATGAATGCTTTTATCTGTACCGAAAATAATCCTCCACAGGCCTCCACAGGGTTGAAAACATATCCGTTAGGCACGGAACTTCTGGAGTATGAATTTGGTAGCGTTGAGTCAAAAGTTTCCGTTACCGTCAGTGTGTTTTCATGAAATCAAAGACAGCTTTCCGTCCTCATGAAGGCACCTGTGCTGAACTCGCTTTCAATGCACAAGTAACGCCCTTCCGTGACTCGCTGACGGCGCCTTCCGTCAGTGTCCCACGTTTAACCGCGAGTCTCAGGCGGAAACAACAGTAGAGCCGCACCGCTGTTCACACACTACAAAGTGGATCACGCAAACATGGTGCACGAGCGGGGCTTTCAGGCGGAAACAAAAGCCCACACGTGTGCCCTACAGGCAGCTGCACGCCCCACTGGGTATAAAGCCCATTCCTGCAGATCAGGCATCATTCGTTCTCTCGACAAGCTATCTCGAAGTAACCATCACCCAGCAGCCATGGAGAGCAAATCAGCTTTGCTTCTCGCACTCCTCATCGCCGTTTCACAGGTAACGATCTGAGGAATTTTTTGCAGTTTTCAACTATCGCCGTACTAAGTAGTGTACAAACTGATGAACTTGGTATCAAGCTACGCTACACATTCCAATTGTGACGAGTATAATCACCTATAGCTACTGCTATGTTATTCATTGTTTTTTTGTTCCAATGTCCGCCCCTGGTAGCTGAGTGGTCAGCGTTACAGAATGTCAATCCTAAGAGCCAGGGATCGATTCCTAGTTTGGTCGGAGATTTTCTTCACTCAGGGACTGGGTGCTATGTTATCCTAATCATCATCATTTCATCCCCATCGACGCGCAAGTCACCAAAGTGACGTCAAATCGAAAAACTTGCACCCGGCGAACGGTCTACCAGACGGGAGGCCCAACTCATACGACATTTATTTTATTTGTTCCAATTTCCATGTAACAGTATTTTGGCTGTTAGGTGTCTTACGGAAAACGTGATTCTCTGTGGGTTTGTCCAAATACACTGAGATGACAAAAGTCATTGGTTACATTCTAATAACGTGTCGGACCTCCTTTCGCCTGGCGTAGTGCAGCAGCCCCATGTGACATGAACTCAACAAGTCTTTGAAAGTCCCCTGGAGAAAAATTGGACCATGTTGCCTTCGTAACAGCCATAAACACGAAAACGTTGCCCGTGCAGGATTTTTTGCATGGAATGACCTCTCCATTATGTCAAATAAGTGTTCGGTGGGATTCATGTCGGGGAATCTGGGTGGCAAAAACACTCGCTCGATTTGTCCAGAATGCTCTTCAAACCAGTCGCTAACAATTGTGACCCGTTGACATAGTGCATGGTCACCCATAAACATTCAATCGTTGTTAGGGAACATGTAATTCATAAATGGCTGTAATTGGTCTCCAAGTAGGCGGACATAACTATTAATAGTCAAGAACCGATCCAGTAGGACCAGAGGACTCAGTCCATTCCATGTAAAAACAGCCCACACTATTAGAGAGTCCCCATTTCGCAGGTTCGAGTCCTCCCTCTGGCATGTTGTCCTTAGCGTAAATTAGTTTAAGTTAGATTAAGTAGTGCGAAAGATTAGGGACCGATGACCTCAGCAGGTTGGTCCCATAAGACCTTACCACGAATTTCCTATTAGGGAGCCACCACCAGCGTTGACAACCTGACTCCATACGATATTGCATTGCCTGTCTTATTCCGAATTACTATTCAGTGTTCCTTCGAATGTACGTGCACGCCCTAATGAACTTGGCATCGTAATTTGGAATAACACAGGCACTTTTATATCTTATTTTTCCGCCGACACCGGGCTAGCGACTTTCAAGTAAAATTTCTCCCCTGTACGGGAATATACATAACGGATGTAGGGGTACACGATGTAGACCCATGGTTGACGACATATGGAAGTTTGGATGTGGCCGTGAGTCATGCTCGGATAGCCAAATAGTAAGGCGACCTCTCGCAATAAGCGGAGAATCCGGTTTCGAGTACCGGCCTCATACAAACTTTCATTTTCGTTATTCCATTATACAGCTGATGGTTGTCCATATTCGCAACTGCGAATACATTTCATGTACCTGAGTCCATAGCTTCGTGAGATCTGCGCCACACTCGAACCCTATTATTATCTCTTACCAACTGGAATCGGAACCCAACTGACCAGGTTACAGTTTTCCAGTTGTCAAGGGTCCAACCGAAATGGTCACGAGCCCAGGAGACGCGCTGCAGGCGACGTCGTGTTTTTAGCAAAGGCACTCGGATGTCTGCTGCCACAGCCCATTAACGCCAAATTCTGGGGCACTGTCCTAACGGATGTGTTCCTCGTACGTCACACATTGATTTCTGCGGTTACTTCACACATTGTTGCTTGTCTGTTAGCACTGACAATACTACGCAAACACTGTTGCTCTCGGTAGTTAAGTAAAGACCATCGGTCACTGCGTCGTCCGGAGTGAGAGGTAATGCCTGAAATTTGGTATTCTCGGCACGTTCTTGACACTTAGATCTCAGAACATTGAATTCCCTAACGATTTCCGAAACGCAATGTCCAACTACCAGTCCGCATTCAAAGTTTGTTAACTCCCGTCATGCAGCCGTAATCACGCCAGAAACCTTTCTAAGTGAATCACCTGAGTACAAATGACAGCTGCGCCAATGCATTGTCTTTATTTACGCGATACTACGTCTATCTGTATATGTGCATATCGCTATCCCATGACTTTTGTCTCCTCAATGTATATCTTGTCACACCTGTTGCATCAGTAGTAGTTTATCATTTATTTTCAACTTTGTTAGTTACTCAGTTGTTTCCAATGCAGTTTTAAGCTTTTGCCTTACTTTGTACTTCATCACTGTATGGAGCGAAAAATATTTTCCTGATTCGAAAATATCACGTAGACAGGTACATCACTTATGGCTTTCTCGGTAAGTATCAGGCTACAAATCCAAAGCTCCTTGAATTATGTGAATGTGTAGTGTGTGCTCTCCAGCTTAAGGTGTCCCATAGGATGTCGCGCTCGAATTCTCATGAAACGAGCATATTTTTCAAAAAAAAATGGTTCAAATGCCTGTGAGCACTATGGGACTTAACTTCCGAGATCATCAGTCCCCTAGAACTTAGAACTACTTAAACCTAACTAACCTAAGGACATCACACACATCCATGCCCGAGGCAGGATTCGAACCTGCGACCATAACGGTCGCGCGGTTCCAGACTGTAGCGCCTAGAACATCTCGGCCACTGCGGCCGGCCATATTTCTCAGTTTCAAGTGTAATCAACTACGTGCCAAAGACTTTCGTAATAAAGCAACTTAACATTGCGCTTGTATCGATCGCGTTATGAAACGCCTGGCACTTCCAAAATAAAAAGTGCCGAATTGTCCTTAATAATATTCTGTTGTACAGCAGCGGGAGAATGTTGTACCCAGAGAAGAGTACACATAGGAACAAATAATGTTTTTTGGTCGGTTCTTCAGTCTAGTGATTTTAGGATCACATGAAGTAATGCCCACTAAGAGATCGCCATAAGCAGTTCCTGCCATTCTGTAGAGTTCTTGTTGTCATTAGAGATAAGGTTGTGTTTTGTGCAGCGTTTGCAAAAACTTCGAGTTCTTCACACTTAAGTGCAGTGTAATATTTCAAATCTATTTGAAATATATTTTTAATTCTTCAGTTACATAATTTTGTGACAAGTAAAATTCTACATATTTTTAAAACTATTTACGTAACATGTGAACGGTTACAGCCATACTTCGACTGCTGCGCACCGTCTTCTACCTTGAAGACGAAGATCTTTTACCACGTAACATGGCATAGTTGTCAGTTAAGTGGGTTTCGTTGATATCGTAACAATTTTACGTGTCTTGTAAACGTAAATTTGTGTTAGTTTCATATATCTTCAATTTCAAAATGTATTAAACTTGTAATTGGTTTCTGATAAAACTTCCACTTAGTTTAATTTCACTAGCTGATTATTGGTGTGCAGTAGAATGTAGGAGCATGGGGGAATTTGGCACAGCGGATAAAATGAAGCAATCAATATGTCTTTAACTGTGAGAGTCAGGCTCATCTGATCGGTGCTGTCATCTGATGTTTAGTTACACAAGTAAACATGCAAAACTCGGGAACATTTACTGGCCAATTGGCGGCGCAAGGAGGAGGAGTGTGTTTTGCCTTTGTTTCATCTAATACTTGATCTCGAGATTCTAAGAGGTAAGCCATTTCCTGTTATACTAAAATACGAGTCATTATACCTGTCTCTGCGCATTAACTCTCAGGATTATATATTATTTCTCTTAAGCAAAGCGCTCGTGTGGGACTGTACCTTTATACAAACCATGCTTGTTGACCCACAGAAAGAGTCTGCGTCAAACGTAACACTACGTAGAAATACGAAACTGAACATGGAAGCGTCAAAATCGACTTGGCCAATCATGTTTAAGACTACCTAAGTAATTTTATTGGGTGACAGCTCACGATTCAGGAAAATTGGCTTATAATAATGCAAAGGCTAATAACGTAGCATACAATTTTAATAAAAGCAAACAACTGTCTGGAAAAGACTGGGCCGCGTTGGATTAGCCGAGCGGTCTAGGGCGCTGCAGTCATGGACTGTGCGTCTGGTCCCGACGGAGGTTCGAGTCCTCCTTCGGGCATGGGTGTGTGTGTGTTTGTCCTTAGAATAATTTAGGTTAAGTAGTGTGTAAGCTTAGGAACTGATGACCTTAGCAGTTAAGTCCCATAAGATTTCACACACATTTCAAAATTTTGGAAAAGAGTGGTATTATTTATTTCTTAACCGTCATCCACAAATTACCTGAAGGTAGCCAGAAAGAACTAGGTCAGACAGAATAACATCTTTCACTATCAAACTATTTTGATACTTTGAAGAACGTCTTTTCAAAATATAAATTCAAAGATAACAGAGTTTTTAACGTAGACGAATGTGGAATAACTAAAGTTCAGAAACCACCAAAACAGCTTGGGGCCAAAGGAACCGAACAGATTGGATCGCGAATTTCTTGGGAAAGAGGTAAAAAATGTGACAACTTTTTGAGCGTTCAGTGCTATCGAAACTTATTTTCCGTCTTTGGCTGTTTTCTCTGGGAAAAGAATGACATCCACCTTGAGCCAAAGCGGACCTGTTGGTGCAGTTTACAGGTGTTCTCACGATGACCGGAGTAATGAAGACATTTCCTTTGATTAGTTACAACATATCAAATGTTTTGTAAGAGCTTCAAAGAACGATCTGATTGTAATAGTGTTAGATAATCACTCACCTCTTCAGAATTTCAGTTTTTGCAAGGAAAATGAAATAACAATACTAACAATTCAATCATATACATTTCAAAGGTTCCAGCCATTGGACCTAACTTTCTTCGGACCCCTGAAAAACGCCTTAAACAGAGATAACGATGAGTACGCTAAACCACGAGAAAACATAAAATTACTCCCTACACATTGGTGGAACTATTCAGTAGGGTTTACATGAAAGTTTTGCCAATGGAGAAGGCCGAATCTGTATTTAGAAGAGCAGGAATTTCTCCATTAAACCACGACAAGTTTTGTTCTGAAAAAACAGAAAACGATAAAATTACTCCTGCGTTGCCAAATCTGTTGCCCATAGCATATGTCGACGATGAGAATTCTGACCATGTTTCAGACATGCCGAACACAACATCAGATTCCAAACTTTGTGATCAGCCAATGGGCCTACAAGTTATTGTACGGGAAATATCACCGATACCTTACCAATCAATTAAATACCTTATATCATTCCCTGTGCCAGTTAACCCGATAAGACAGGTACAATGACGCAATGCAATGATGTCATGATCATCAGGCTTCTTTTTCTAAAACGAGTAGCTGCGCATTTATGGTTTAAAAATATGTTGCAATAAACTCACGCAGCTAATGCTATACGAAAATTGGAGCCTCTGGATATTATAGAATAAAGGTTACAGTCAAAATGTCTTTGATGTGCCAAATTTCCCCACTTTCCTCCAATAATGCAACCCACAGACAACTGACAAGACCTTATTGACTGCAACGCTTTAAAATTTTAGTAGAATATTTGTTCGTAGATACATGACCGTGTTGTACCTTGCAACATGTTCTTGCGAGTGGAAAAATCGTAATTTTCCGGATTAACTTTATTAATTTCAGAAAAAGACTGCAGCATATAAAAGGTGAATGCCATCATTTAAAAATTTATGGGTAGAGACGAAAGTCTGAAAAGTGTCCCAAGGTACAACAATCTCCCTTACTTTGTAAGTTAGTTGCCGGATTAATGACTGAAATTAGTTAACACAGTTGAAAAGTGTGGAATACGAGGTTGCAAGATTTGATTATAATTTACTGTCTACAGGGTGTCAGTTGGGTTATGTTTGGATTAGGGAGGTTCTTTTTTACCTGTATTCGAGACGTTACTGGCCGAGAGGACGCGCAGTCTTTTCAGTTTGCGTGCCGTATGTATATGCTTCTATCGATTTACTTTTGATTTTCGCAAGCTCAACGCACCTGCCATTGTCCTGACAAATAGAATTATGGTTTGCAATTCGGCGGTATTCTGACACTTTCTTATCTAACTGGTCAATTACACTTGCAGGCTTTTGCACGTTATTGTTTTATAGTTTGCAAAGTTGTGTAACAACCTCTCGTTTGTAACCAAGAAAACACTAGCCATAACCTGTGTGGCAGATGATAATCACCTTAACCTTCTTTAAGCGCAGGAATATCTGCTCCCACATACTGATTACAATAATTTCATTTATAGCACGAAACGGTAGACCCTGGTTCACCTACGATAATAAATCGGCAAACAGAATAAGGTTTTCTTTTTTTTCTTTAATAGTCCAAACATTGCTCAAAAATACATTTTCGTATTTACTTATCTTCATCATTCAACTGATCAGTCATTAAACTTAAACTTGTATAAAGTTTCCTCATTCTGCATATAGTGATTGGTGATGCGCCTATAACTGCATCTGTTTCATGGACCTTTAATGAGCGATCGTCAACTAGCAATCTATGCACTTTATGTTTTCATCCGTTCTTAAACAAAAGGCATTTTTGCATTGAGCTGTTCATTTCTTAACTGTTGATAATCGTGGAGAAGATTCTTTCCACTCTCTCACTAGCTTTGGACGAATATCCCTAGACGATAAAATACCCCAAATAAAGAATTATGTAGTGGGGCGACATCCAAGTTTATTCATTCGAAAGAAAGACCAACAGCATAGTTATTCGGTTAGCTCATATACCCGCACAAAGAACGATTCCTCAGTTCTGACCGCCACTTGCCATACGTCATCGTATCACCATTACTACAAATTTTATTCACATCAGTTTCAGCTCCCGGCTAGCTCTAAAAGGCTTTCATTTTTGTGAATTGACACCATGCAACGTAAAGCAAACGTTAAGACACTGGATTCGCATTCTAAAGGATCGGAGCTCAATTTCGTAACCGGACATGATGATTAGGGAATTTCGTTTCGGGTAAATACTTAGACGATTGTAGTGCAAGACGAAATTCGGTTGAATGAGTTCAAACACAGTCGCATTCTATGTGAGAATAATAATCGGTTTCGGCCAATATTGCCCATCTTCGGGTGCTGCTAGCCATGGACAGCATTCAGTGATTAGACACCCTACATAATGATGGTTTTGTTCACCGAATGCCGCCGAAGACCAATAGCAACGTAAAATAGGCAACGTTAGCCGAAATCGTTTATGATTAATATAACGTGATTGTATCTCAAATAAAAAAAGAAAGCTTAGACATTTCATTTAAAAAGAACTGCTTCAGCAATAGATGCGTGTACACAGCCTCTTATGACATCGTCACTGAGAGTAGGTTAAACCCTAACATCCGTCCATTCGTTCTTGTACCTGTCCATATGTTCTGGCAGGAATTCGTTTATTTCGAACACTGGCAACAACCCGCTATCCATATGTTTTAGCACCAATTCTTTTATTTAGTACACTGGCAACAAACCGTTATTTCCCCGAATTCTGTCTAATTCACAGTATAATCATACAAAATGCGAGAATCATAATCGGTTTCGGCCAATATTGTCCATCTTCAGGCGCTGCTGCCATGAACAGCATTCAGTGATTAGACACCCTACGTGATGAATGTTTTGTTGACCGAATGCCGCAAAAGATTAACAACAGAAGATAGGCAATGTTGGCCGAAATCGTTTATGATTAATATAACGTGATTGTATCTAAAATAAAAAAAGAAAGCTTAGACATTTCATTTAAAAAGAACTGCTTCAGCAATAGATGCGTGTTCTGTACCGAAGATGGCATTCCGGACAGTGGACAACCCGTCAACGACAACGTCAGGCCATCTATCAAAAGGGGTTATGTCTGCTAGGTAGTTCCACATCCACAATGGATGTGTATACAGCCACAGACGGTGCAGCATGGGGGAAAGAAGACGCCTACCGGACTCTCGATGGTGGAGGGCCATAAGAAGAGTGGAAGCAGGACAGTAGCAAACTGATGCGACCCAAAGGCTTAATGTGAATCGTTCGTTTGTTTCTAGCATGTGGCGACAATTTATAGAGACCGAAATTGTATCCCGAAGACCACGGCAGGGCCGACCACTTGTGATATCAAAGAGGACCGTTATTTGTAAGGGCACGACAGTACCGCTTTAACGCTGCATGGCAACTGGCATCTGACCTCGCAGCATCCATTGGACATGTTGTACCGAAACAAACTATCTACAGAAGGCTTCGGCAGAGTATCCTTCATGGTTGTAGATCTTCTGTGTGTGTATCTCTGATGCATCTTCACAGAAGGGAACGTCTGGAGTGGAGTCGTCAACATGCCACCTGGACTGTCAAAGAGTGGGCCAATGTTTTTTTCGCATATGAGTCCCGATTTGGTCGGGAGCGTGATTCTCGATTTCCATCTTTGGAGAACTTGAAACACGATTTCGGGATCGAAACAATGTGGAAAGAGACCGATAGCGAAGAGGATCCTTAATGATGTGGGCAGGGATTATGTTGACCACACGAACACCACTTCACGAAATTGTACGGGTGAATCGGATAGGTTCACGTGTTGTAAGGTATCACGACGAGATCTTTGGAGCTCACGTGCCGTTGTTGAGAGGTGCTATGGATTCAGACTTCATACTGATGGACGATAATGCTCGAACTCATAGAGCACAGGTGGGTGATGTGTTCTTGGAAGCGGAAGATACTGTATGCATGGCGTGGCCTGCTCGCTCTCCCGATTTGAATCACATAGTACATATCTGGCTTGCGCTAGAGAGACAGGTTGCATAATGACAGCACCCACCAACCACTTTCCAAGACTTGCGTGCAGGTCTGCAGGAAGAATTGGCGTTATTATCTCAACATGAGACTGATGACATCACTCACAGCATGCCCCATCTCGGTCAGGCCTATATTGCAACCAGAGGTGGTAACATCCCATGTTCAGCACATTAATCAATTGTCGGCATGCGTGTGCAGATCCATTAAGTCGTAAAAAACGAAGAACGATTTTGCCTACCGTTATACATATTGCAATTGTTTACGTTCTGTGTTCTCTACATCTTTTCCACTTTATTTCCACATGTTTACACTATTTTGTTGCAAAATAAACGCAACCTTGCAAAATTTCCATTTGTAGCTTTAATTTTGGACACCGGTTTATACTGACTGCATCATCCTACTAATAAAAATGGAGCACATATTCACGTCAACAAGCTAATAAGTCTCTGGATTTCCTTCTGTCGTTCTACACCAATTCATAAGAGTTCAATTATCCCATTTGAATGACATTTGAAAGATGCAAATGGAAATCATTTCCTTTTCCAGGCCGCTCCTCAGGGACAGGTGCAGGACGCCGCCCCCCAGCAGAGTAACTCCTCGACCGCCGCTACAGGCTCCAGCTCCGACACCTCGTCCTCTGGAAGTGGCGGCAGCGACAGCAGCGGCGCACAGTCCGGCGGTGGGTCGTCCAGCTCACAGACCCCAAGCGTCGTCTTCCCTCACCTCAGCAACTTCTTGCCGCATTTCAACTTTAGTAGCTCTCCCTCTACCGCCAGTGCCCAGAATCCGATAGCCGCCATCATCTCCTTCATCCCGAACGCCATCAACACGGAGCGCGAGCGAGTCAGCAGCGCCGTGAGCCAGCTGGTGTCTGACCAAGTGGGCGCTGCCACCGACTCCATCAACGCAGCGGCGCAGACCGGCGGACAGCTCATGTCCAACGGCATCAAGGTCATCGCCTCCTGGCCCACCTTCTGGGCCAATCTGCTGGGCTGAAGTGACTTCTTAGCCTCAGTAAAATTCCTCGTAAGATTCTTGTTTCTATGTTTTGTGTCATTCGGGTAACTGCGTAACGTTATCTGTAGAGTAGATCTTACACAAAAACTCGCGTCCCTGTCTCTTCAAACTATTAACATCTGTAAATAATGTTACTTCATTCAAAAGCGGCGTTAACATGTTACTATTGTAAGCAACTTATGTGTTACAACGGCTTGTATAATACTTTGGTGTTTCAATTCGAGTATAGATCGTATACAACTAAAACCAACGTGCTTCAACATTATATTTCCGCTTCATATCGTGTTAATGTAAATACTTTTAATAAAAGTATATAAAATACTACTATTTTTCTGCTTTAAACTATACCTTTACCTTGAAGAATGCCGTGTTGTGTTGTACAGCATTGAATATTTCCTGCCAGAATGTGTTGCACTGATTTTAGAATTCTTGCTCTCTTTACGGAGCAAGGTACCTTCATGGAACATCTCACAGTGTCCTCGATGCTCTGTTCTTATAAATTTGGATGCCATTGCCTTCTTTCCGGCCTGTGATGACGTGTGAAGTACGCACCCGATTCATGTGATCGAGTGCTTTCACAATGAGATGTTTGTGTTAGTATGCTTACGGAAATAAAGTGCACTTTTGATAACTTTTTTTATGTCTTTACTACACTTTTATTTTTCCAACAACCTTACGCGTTTTCAAAGGCAGTCTTACGTCAGTCATATAAATTTGTTCATTAGATACACTGTACCACGTCAACATTCCCGATCACGATACCAAAATGTTGACGTGATACAATCTATCCAATGAACAATTTTACATGACTGACATAACACTGCCTTTGAAGATGACGTAAAGTCGAAACGAGTAACTTTGTCGGAAAACAAAACAATGATTCAAATTTCTCTGAGCACTATGGGACTTAACATCTGAGGTCATCAGTCCCCTAGAACTTAGAACTACTTAAACCTAACTATCCTAAGGACATCACTCACATCCATGCCCGAGGCAGGATTCGAACCTGCGACCGTAGCACTCGCGCGGTTCCAGCCTGCGTCAGAAAACAAAAAGCGTGGTGAAGACATATGAAAAGTTATCTAAAGTGCATCCAAATGGCCGCACCGTCTCACAGCATTATCATGCAAGCTGCAGAATGAAAAAAATGAATAAAGGGGGAGAAACGTAGTAGCGGAAAGCTCTACCCTTTAACATTCCCATTCGACGTTCGCAACACCGCCAATATGCCTTCACTCCATGAGCCATTTTTTTCTTTTTTTACATTATGTCTGCCCTCTGAGCTACTACAGCAGGTTGTGAATACCTGTCGTACAGAATATCTAACAGCAGTGATGCAGTTTTGTTTCTAATTTCAACATAAATGGGGCTGAAACAGAAATTTGCGTCAGAAAAAAAGCTATAAAGCAAAAATAGGTATAAAACTACTGAAGAAAGTTAGGACACATACAAGACCACCACCGCCAAAATTATGACACTGTTACAAATTGTGACCTTGAAATGTACTGTACACAAAATTTCATAAGCTTTTTATAGTTACACAAACACTCTACTTTTATTTCACCTGATGGTAGTTGTATGCTTAAAGAACAGTGCCATAAATGGATACTGTCAAAGAGAGAGTTAAGATGTTACACTTAGGTGTGTCTAAGTCGGATAAATTTATCTCAGGTTTCACAGAAGACAGAATTACCAGAATTCTCCACTGAATGCGTTGCGGCAGTTCCTCAGGTCATCAGCATCGAAGCCTACGGACTCCAGGGCGTGGACGGCGTTCATCTCGACGGGGGCCCTAGTCCACTCTCTGAAATGCGCCCATGAGAGTTTAAAGGGTTACGAATTTCTTATAAGTCATGCATTTTGTCGTTATGAGTGTGTTCCTGACGGACGTCGCCGACGGTATCACTGACGCCACTTTTATAACGTTGCTGCTACGTGAGATTCTCTGGAAAGGTCTGGGATGCAAGCTAGTGTATAGGTCCGTGTTTTGGTGATCAAGAATACTACATTATCAATTCTTCTCTCTCGGTGACCAAATACCGGTTGGAATCCCCGTCCAGCCGTAACGATTTAGGCTCCGTGGTGTTTACCCACATCACTTGAGAGGAATGGCAGGATAGTTGTATAAACACGGCCGTTGTCAACTTCCTTTCTCATCATTTTCCAGTCATAGTTGGTAACCTGTCTCCAAAGACCTTAACAGCGGTGGAGCGTCAAAATGCTTTTTACTTCACTACGAAGAGAAATCGATGCAACATTATTTTGTTCTATTCGTTTTAAGCGTCAGCAGGTTGGCCAGTCTGAATCAGATCGTCCATAAACTAATTCTCAAATTGCAACTCACCAATGCTACACTTAAATATTAAAAACATGAAAATTAAAACTCAGTGCTATTTCTATGTTGTCAGTGTAAGAGAAAACGGTAAGAATCATGTTTCCTTGAAAATGTCCTAAGGTACGTCATTGTCAAATGCATTCCTTTACTTATTTCATTTTTATTTTATTTATGTATTTAACCTGATATGATTAGGACCATCAGGTCCTCTCTTACATTGGACCAGGGTTTCAAACGTACAGTACCTTTCTTGCATCATATTTCCTAAGAAACAACAATTGTAATATGACATTATCAAAATGACTTGAGTGTCTGAAGTAGCGATGTGAGTAAATAATACTCACTATGAACTAATAAAATTAACACTGGCAGTTCTTGCACTACTATTAGTGAATATTATTAATAATAATAATAAAAATAATAACAATAACAATAATGGTAATGACAGATATAAAAAGTATTTACAGATGTACAAAACAGATGTTTTGTGACATAGTAAGTCATGGGGTAAGGAAATTTAAGGAGATTGCACCAACTAATAATCTGGGAAAAGAGGAAGATATGGTTGAAAAGAAGACTGTACAAGATTAACGAGTGTGTTCAGGAACAATGGTAATTTGTTACGTCAAATATGCATCGCAGAAGACCATTTTGGGAACACTTCAAGTGTGAACTGGCGTCATTGTTGTTACCTGTCAGTGTGTACTGAAAGTTTGAGAGACAGTACAGAAATTCAAGCTGTTCCTTTCAGTAAGTTTCAGTCATATTGCAATGTGTGCTAGGTTTTCTTTCTAAGATTGCCTAATATTATCTTTTCTCTAACCCGACTGAATAGTTTTGGGAGAGAGATACAAATATCTATTAGCTGCTTTTTCATAACATCTTACAAACCTACGTAATGGGAGCAGTCGGACGTTCTTTACTTACATTCAATCTAAGATAGGAGAAATACACCTACTGGCCTCTCTTTCTCTCTGCGTCTTCTTCTGCAAGAAAGAATACGCACCGGTGTTCAAGAACGTTATGACCATCAGCTTAACTGATTGTGGGTCCACCTTCGGAACTTAGCGATTCTGCGTGGCATGGATTCAACATGTCCTTGGTAGGTTTCTGGAAGTATGTGGCACCAGATTTCTATACAGAGTTTTTTAAATTAGCGGCCGGTGGTTTGTTGGGATGGAGATGGCTTCCTATAGCGTCTCAGATGTGTTCCATCAGGAGCAGATCAGGCGAATTTGGTGGAAAACATGTCCGTGTGAGTTCATATCTTGTCCCTCAAACGACTGTAGCACAATTCTGGCTTTACGACACGGATATTCATCTTACTAGAAGACACCATCGCCTTCGCGGAAGACATCAAGCATGAAGGGAAGCAGGTGGTCTGCGGTAATGCATACGTAGTCCACAACTGTCTGGTACCTTCGATTACTGACGAAGGTCCCTTGGTCATCCAGATTAATTTTCCCTCACAGCATAATAGTGCCCCCATAGCCCTGCGTCTGAGGCATGGTCCATGTTTCGAACGGCCGGATGACGGCGTATCCGAACGCGACCATTGACCTGGTGTAACAACAAACATGGTTCTTCCGAGGGGGCGTCATGTTCCCCTTGATTCAAGGTCCATTCTCAATGACCCGTCCTCACTGCAGTCGTAACTGACGATGTCGTGGGATCAATATGGAAACACCTAGGGGTCGTATGCTGCGGAGCTCCATGATCAACAATATGCGCTGAACGGTATGCTTCGAAACACTTGTGCCTACACCAATAATAAACTCTTTCGCCAGATCTATCAAAAATCGCTTCCTACCCCGCTTTACACATTGCGTAAGCCTCCAACCACCACGTCCTGCAATGTGGTGTCTACTTCCAACACATTTGTGCCTGTTCTTGCTTTTCCTCCGTCCTCCAACCACTTTCTGTAGACACTCACTACAGTAATAAGCCAACAGCCGATCACCTTCGATGTTTCTGAGATGCTAGTTTCCAGACGTCCTACCGAAACAATCTGGCCTTTGTCAAACTCGCTACCTGAAAGCAGTGTAGTGGCTAATGTAAAAACTTTATATTCCTGAATGTGAAATATCAAGAAGGAATAATTTCTTAAATACTGAAGTCAGCATCAACAATTTTCTAGAGTTTTGCACCTGAGAAAATATTTATGGTAGTGGTAATAAGTTAATTCATAGATAAGTTCCAAGGAAATGCTCTAAAAATTCACTAACACTTTTGAAATAGGTTTTTTTATAGGACAAACACAAATCTTTGTCACCTGTACTTCGTCTTCCCATCAGCTAGAAATAGGAATTGGCAAGTTTTTAAAAAGATGTATGTACTTCGTATCGATAAGCTTGAAGGATAGCGATATTACAGACTCAAAAATATCGATATTTCAATATATCGGACTACATTTTTAACGTTTACAGGAAGTTTAAAAAATGTTCAAAGTCACAGAAATGATCAACAAACGTTTAAAACTTGACGAAAACTTTATTACAGCTAAGATTAACCAATGAAAGACATAAAATGTAGTATGAAACCACTTATTTACAAAACAGTTTTAGTTAATGAAACCAATAATCATCACCAATAGACAGAACACTTTGTTTAATGTGTTCTCCTGTAAGTCTGCTTCTGTTATCTGGAACAAGCAAGTTTACCAAGAAAGCCACTCTTTTGGGCGAAATAGAAGAGACTTAGCGTATTAAATATTTCTAAGTAATTTCTGACAAAGCAGGTGTAAAATGATGGCTACCAATCCGGTGCTTTACAGGGTGACAGTTCTGTCCTAAATATTGTGGATCGAGGTATTGTTTTAGCTCGTTTGGCAGAGAATTTCTTGTGTGACTGAGCTTTGGGACAACAGTTTTTCATGCCGTGACCAAATTGAAGGCTTGTCGGAATGTTCTTGTGTTACATTGGAAGCTCCTTGTTCAGGTGACAACTAGCCAGTCCGAAACAAATTTCCTTAGTTATTTCCACTATAGCAGCTGATACAGCAAGGGAAAAATCAAAGTGAATGCCCTTGAACTGAGGACCCAGAACTGCAGCTATGGCAAGAAAAGTATTTCTCTCCAAAGGAAGTTGTCTGTCTAATACTCACGCAAGTAGACAGTTTTGTTACAAAAAGATACTCCTAAATCAGTAGAAGGACTTCCATGCTCCATTTTTTGTTGAAGTAGATTTGTTACAGGAATGCAGAAGCTGGCAGTCATGTAGTTAGCACCCCTAACCTCTTCAGTGGTTTGTTTCAAAGGGTCAAGAAAGTCAACAAGATCCCTTGTCACATTAAGAGCTATGCTGCAAGCATAAGGTGTACTCATATTCGACTGATTTTTTTTTGTAGCCACGATTTTAGTTGCAGTTGCTGATATTCTCATGAATCTTTGTAGCATGTCAAGGCAGGAGTTCCACCTTGTACTTACAACTTGTATTAAAGTAACACATGGCCTTCTTTTTCTTCCAGATGCCTTTGGTCAGATCATAGCAAATCCATAACATTAGCTAATTGTTTAAAATATGTCAGAATGGTTTTGACCTGATCTCGAAGCATTGAAAACCTATTATTCTATTTCATTGCACCATCTACTACTAAATTCAGTAGGTGTGCCAGACAAGGGATCCTCATCACATCTAAATACAATCGTGCCGCTACCACTACATTTGTACCGCACTCTGTGATAATACACATAATTTTATTTTTGTCTACACTAGAGAGTAGGTTGAAGTTTAAGAGATTAGCCAGGATGAATCAATACGCAAAGAAGTGAGATAAGGAAGTATTAAGAAAGACGAGATACGCTTGAAGTAGCCTAAGGCTATAATACAGCAGTAAGGAATAGCTCATCAGGCAGTACAGTTGCAGAGGAATGGACATCACTAGAAGTTGGAAAGAAAAACGTAGGTACAAAGAAGATAATTACGAAGAAACCGTGGGTAGCAGAGGAAATACTTCAGTTGATGAACGGAACAAGGAAATACAAAAGCGTTCAGGAAAATTCAGAAGTACAGAAATAGAAGTTCCTGAGGAATGAAATACGTAGTAAGTGCAGGGAAGCTAAGACGAAATGGCTGCATGAAAAATGTGAAGAAATCGAAAAAGAAACAACTGTAGGAAGGACTGCCTCAGCATATGCGAAAGTCAAATCAGCCTTCGGTGAAATTAAAAGGAAGGGTGCTAACATTAAGCGTGCAACGGGAAATCCACTGTTAAATGCACAGGATAAAGAGGATGGGTGGAAAGAGTAAATTGAAGACCTTTATGAGGGGGGAGACTTGTCTGATGTGATAGAAGAAACAGGAGTCGATTTAGTAGAGATAGTGGATCCAGTATTAGAATCAGAATTTAAGAGAGCTTTGAAGGCAGAAAGGATAGATAACATTCCATCAGAACTTCTAAAATGACTGCAGAAAGGGCCAATAAAACGACTATACACCTTGGTATGTATAGTGTATGAGCCTGGTGACATACCATCTGACTTTCGCAAAAATGTCATACACACAGGTGGCGCAGTGGTTAGCACACTGGACTCGCATTAAGGTAGGACGACGGTTCAATCCCGCGTCCGGCCATCCTGGTTTAGGTTTTCCGTGATTTCCCTAAATCGCTCAAGGCAAATGTCGGGATAGTTCCTTCGAATGGGCACGGCCTACTTCCTGCCCCTTCCTTACCTAATCCGATGAGACCGATGACCTCGCTGTTTGGTCTCTTCCCCAAAACAACCCATCCCATACACACAACTCCGAAAACTGCAAAAACTGACAAGTGCGATAATTATCGTACAATCAGTTTAACAGCTCATGCATCCAAGTTACTTACAACACTAATATATAGAAGATTGGAAAAGAAAATTGAGGATGTGTTTGATGAAGATCAGTTTGGTTTAGGAAAGGTAAAGGCACCAGAGAGGCATACTGACGTTGCGGTTGATAATCGAAGCAAGACTGAAGAAAAATCAAGACACATTGATGGGATTTGCCGACCTGGAAAAAGCGTTCGACAATGCCAAATGGTGCAACAAACTCGAAATTCTGAGAAAAATAGGGGTAAGCTACAGGGAGAGCCAACGGCCTTGCCGCATTGGTAACACCGGTTCCCGTCAGTTAACCGAAGTGAACCGCTGTTGGGCTGGGCTAGCACTTGGATGCGTCACCAACCGGCCTGCCGAGCGATTTTGGCAAGCGGGGTGCACTCAGCCCTTGTGAGGAAAACTGTGGAGCTACTTGATCGAGAAGTAGCGGCTCCCATCCCGTAAACCGACTTACGAGCGGGAAAGCTGTGTGCTGACCACATGCCCCTTCATATCCGCTTCCAGTGACACCTGTGGGTTGAGGATGACACGGCAGTCGGTCGGTACCGTTGGGCCTTCATGGTCTGTTCGGGCGGAGTTTAGTTTTTTTAAGCTATAGGGAGAGACGGGTCAAGTACAATATCTACAAGAGACAATAGGTAATAATAAGAGCGGATGGCCAAGAACGAAGTGCTCAGAAAAAATGGGTTTATGACGGGAATGTAGTCTTTCGCTCCTACTGTTCAACCTGAACATCAAAGAAGCAATGATGGAAATAAAAGAAAGGTTCAAGAGCGGAATTAAAATTCAAGACGAAAGTATATCAACGATACGATTCGCTGATAGCATTGCTATCCTCAGTGAAAGAGAAGAAAAATTACATGATATGCTGAATCGAATGAACAGTATAATTATAGAATAAAGATTGAGAGGAAAGAGAAGAAGTACGAAAGCAATGAGAGGAAGCAGAAACGAGAACAGCAGGAAACTTAACATCGGGGCTGATGGTCACGATGTAGGTGAAGTTAAGGAATCAAAATAAACAGTGACAGTGGAGAAAGAAGGTCATTGAAAGCAGACTAGCACTGACAGAAAGGGCATTCCAGGTCAAGAGAAGTCCACTAGTATCAAAAATAGGCCTTAACTTGAGAAAGAAATTTATGAGAATCTACGTCTAATGTACAGTATTGTGTGGTAGTGAAACATGGACTGTGGGAAACTGGAACAGAATAGAATTCAAGCATTTGAGATGTGGTCTTACAGACGAATGTTGAAAATTATGTGGACTGATAAGGTAAGGGATGTGGAGGTTCTGCATAGAATTGGAGAGGAAAGGAAGATGTGGAAAACACAAATAAGGAGAAGGGACAGGATGATAGGACATCTGTTAAGATATCAGGGAATGACTGCCATACTACTACAGGGAGGTGTAGATTGTAAAACTGTAGAGTGAGACGGAGATTGGAATACATTTAACAAATAATTGAGGACGTGAGTTGCAGGTGCTACTCAGAGATGAAGAGGTTAGCACAGGAGAGGAAATCAAAGCAGGCCACATCAAACCAGACAGAAAACTGATGACCCAAAAAAAAATGCCAAAGTGTTCTATAATTTCCTCTCAGCGATGTACTGTCCTGGTGTGTCTGAAACATATTGCCCATCATGGAAGAGTATTCGATACAATTAAGATATAAATATTCTTTCTATTGATACCTAGTTGACCTGATATACTTGATATAACAATTTAGAAAGTACTTGTTTCTTAAATAAAACTTTCCTGAGGCAGTATGTCTGCAGACAGATTTATATTCTGAAGTACAGAAGAGCTACCGATCTCAAGCAAGTTAACTGTGAATACCAAGAAATTACTTGCGAATTTTCTAACTGTCAGTATGCCACTTGTAAAAGAAACAAATTTTGCTTCAATTAGTTTTTTTTAAAGAATGTCCTTTATTGTATTATATCTCTGTTCTACTAACTGAGTCATCTACAATTTAGAAATAAATACAAATATTAATTACAGAATAGTCACATAAATTATTATACATTACAATAGGCATCTTGGTAAAATGAAATAAGGAAAATATAATTCACAAACCTTTTTTCTGTAAGGCATTTTATAGAGGGGACAAGCTGTGTCCACAAATTTGTTCTTTCCAACTTTTTCCACACATGAAAATGGCAAATCATCTTTACAAATCATGTAGATCAAGGCTTGTGTAATGTCGCAATGCTTTTGTCCACATTCTGAAAAATTAAAATCAGAGCTGAATAAAAAATATTATAAACACAAATTACTGATATTAAAAGCATCGATAATTTTAAAGCTTGGCACAGGCATCACTAAAATTTACTATTTGCCACTATGATTTGTTAATTTTAGCCCAACGATAATAAAATAAAATAGAAACCTTACTACCCTAATTTCTTCAGATAATTTTTTGTTACAAATGAATTTTAATTATGAATAAAAGATAATTATCTTCGACAAATGAAGATTTAAAATCAAAGTACGGCACTCTCAATTGACCTCCAAAGCTTTCATGTTTCTCTAAACAATCTCTTAGGGGTAATCTCTGCCCCAGATTTGGCTGTGATGTGTGAATCATTATTACTGCACAATATAGCCTAAAAACAATCATATACAGTTATAAAAGTTGATTCACAGCCTAACAGTTCATAAATTGATTTTTTACATAGTGTGTAATTCACAAATACTGGGTGTCTGAAGATGACAATGTATCTCGATATGCACAAGAATGTAAAATAATATTTTCATTGTGAAACTTTGGGTTGTTAACGCAAATAACCTGTTAACGTCAATTTTGTATCAGCATTACATAAAGTTTACATTTTCAACACTAGTATCATCTATGTGACCCATCACTGAAACATCTGAAGTTGCATAACTGACATCATCTTCACCAGAAGTCATTTGCCTATTTGCAGATGTTGATGGAGTTGGCACTGACAACATCAATTTTGTTTTCTTCACCATTTACAAGTGGGTAAAATGATGTTTAAGTTTTAGATGAGTAGACAAGTTGTTGTATTATCACAAGTTTTATAAGTTTTACCACACATGTTGCAAGAAACAGGTTCGTTGTTGCCTTCTTTTGAAAATAATTTCAAGACTGCTGAGATAGTTGTTCTGGAAACGCAAATCAACTTGAAGCCAAACCAAACACTGTTATAAAAACGTTAACACTTTTTGGACACAATCGCAGGCATTCATGTAAAAGTGTGGGGACCGCATCCCACTCTACACTGACACTCTTCAACTACATACAGTACGTCACACCCCGATAACTAGCTGACAATTGCAGAACACCTCAACAACTAAAGACGTACCTGGTAGAAGGGCGCCAGTTGTATCATTCGTCGGTGGATGTTCTAGGTACTACTTGAATGGCTTCGTCATATCGTCAATAGATGGCATACGTTGTGCGATATGCTACACTGAGTTGTTCGGTTCTTACTTCTTGGTAATATCGTTCGTGCCAGACGTGCCTGACAAATGACAAGTCAGATGAAAGGAAATGGCGGACGATACAGAAGTCTCGGCTTCTTGGGAGCGAAACACTTGTGATATATGTTCTGAGAATGAAGTATTGTACTCACTATAAATCTCTGAGACAATAGACTCCAGTTTCCATTAAACACCAGTGCAGTACAGTATGTGATTTTTGTGCTGAGTGTACTTTACCTTTATGGTCTCTCTATCTTTCCTAGATCTGGAAGATCAAGGGGTAAGCGAAGCGCAAATTCTGCCTCATAGTTGGGAGCAGGGAGTAATAATTTCGACCATTCTCATACAGTTCTGTCACTAAATGTATGCATTTTGCATCTTGTGCCTATCATTTGAATGGTAGAAGTGAGACAAAGAAGTAACAGGCTTTCATAAATCTGCAGTATAGAAACATTCATCTTAAAAACCGGTCCTCATTTGTATTACTGAATATAAAATTAAATTAAATTGATTGTAAGACATTTACTGTCAGATTGTAAACATTGGTAGTAGTTGAAATAGTCAAGAAATCTGCTGATGAGAACTGTAGTGCCTATGAATCAAGAAAAGACAGACAAAAACTATCGCTTGAGATATTAAATGTTAAATATCGATTAACTGATGCTGGCCGCGGTGACCGAGCGGTTCTAGGCGCTTCAGTCCGGAACCGTGCGACTGCTACGGTCGAATCCAGCTTCGGGTATGGATGTATGTGATGTCCTTAGTTAGGTTGAAGTAGTTATGAGTTCTAGGGGACTGATGACCTCAGATGTTGTCCCATAGTGCTCAGAGCCATTTGAACCATTTGATTAACTGATATTCCTACAACTTGAAAGTCGATGTTGTACAACACTATTACTTTCAAGGAATATCGATAATCTTCTGCATCGATATTTTTTCTCCCAACCCTACCTGGAAATTTGGACTTTCAGTCTTCTCCTGTGATACTAGCGATGAATATGTGCGTGACTCTGCTCTGGAGCATATTTTCCTTTGCGTGATGATGCCCACAGAACCATCGCATACTATTCTGCATATGGATCTGTTTTCTTGGCTCATATTACATCACACTCTAAAATGATATTCACCTCATCAAAAATGGAAACTGGAAAGGCAACCAGTGTGTTTTCACTTGTAGGTCAATATAATAGTACAAAGATGCAGAACTAATGACTCAAGAGTAAAATAAATTTTGCAGGTATTGATAACTAAACACAGGAATCCTTCTAGACGATCATGTTTGGCAAGTATACGTTTTCTTTTTTCTTTTTTTTTTTAGCGTGGAAAATGAGGATGTTTTACAACAGCAGTGAAAGTAACTAACTTCTCTGTCTCGTGATGACTGGGTGTTCTGTGGTGTCCTTAGGTTAGTTAGGTTTAAGTAGTTCTAAATTCTAGGGGACTGATGACCAAAGATGTTAAGTCCCATAGTGCTCAGAGCCATTTGAACCATTTTTTTAAAGTAACTAACAAATAATTTTATCGATGAGACAAATAATTCTAGCGGCAGAATCACACGCCTATAGAAAATCTTACAGAATGCCAGTGGAGAGTTGTATACCTACTGCAGGAACTTAACTTCTAGGCCTCATGTGAGAGACTTGAATATTTCCTCGGAAACTGGGCTGTCTGCACATAATTCATGCTAACTGCTGACCCCCACATGCAGTGACTCGATACATCAACATGCTAGTCATGCATTTTATGGCAATGAAAGTCACTACAGCACCCAAGTAAATGTCTGGTAGACCATGCTGTGTTTGTCTCTAAGATAATTGAAACCCAGGAATGTGATCCTTAGCTAATGATTAATACTAAGGGCATATTAATGTTTCCTTTTTAATCTTGTGACAGAGAGATGCTGACTGTTTTAGAACAGCTTTCTAATTGCAAACAGTTTAGCTGTGGTCTGGGCTAGATAAATTTTCTGAAAATGAAATTGATTGGTATTTACTGTTATTACATAGCTACAGCCCTGATGCAACTGACTCTTTTATTTGATATTACTAGTAAATTCTGCCTTTAAGGGAGAATTTGTTAATTAACATATGTAAGAAACATAAATCAGTTTCTAAATCTGGATAACACAAAATCTGTAAAATCATTTACCAAATTAGCCACATATTTCACAATGTCATGTTCTGCACAACCTCCAAATATCGTTATGTAGCTAAACAATATTGCATACAATTTAAAATATGGATGATTTTCAATTGCCTTTTAGCATAAATGACAGCTACTGTGCAATTTATGATTCGCTGTGGGAAATGACATCTGCAGATATCAGAAATGATTTGTGCATGTCTTTCTCATGGTGACTGGTAGATGGTTTGCAGAACCTGTTTAGGCTGCATTATCTCAGGAAAGGCCATGTCTTTTGTATGCAATAAATAAAACACCGTTTATCACCAATTCATCTGACGACATTCATTTTTCTTCCAAGTATGGTTTCTGAAAAACATCACAGAATGTAGAATTGATAAACCCGATATCATGCTTATATGACGCAGACAAATGAAATACAGATGATGTGTCTAAATCCTGAGTGACATGCAGATATAACCTAACATCCAGTTGCAATGTAAGATCAGGAAAAAGTGAAACTGGCACGGTTTTCGCGTGTATGTAACTTCTTCATACGTGCCAAGATGCTCAAGAAAAGTAAATTTACCAGATTACAATAGTTACCCAATCAAAACGAATTTCTATAAAAGTGTGCATGTTTGATAATTACAATTTAGAAACAATAAATTACAGTTTCTATTTTTAAAATTAATTTCTAATTACAATCTAAAACTGGAGATATGGTAGATCTGTATGCATTACAACTTTTATGAATTTTTCTTCCTGTAACGTATATTTCACAGAACTAATTTCGTTCTGTTAACCTGGTAACACATCCCAAACTTCTGAATAATAAATCCTCCTCCAATTTTACTTCCGTAATAGTTTCATAATTTATGAAGCAGACATGTCATTCATCATGATTTCAGTACGTCAAATAAGAGAAAAAAAAATGGTTCAAATGACTCTGAGCACTATGGGACTCAACTGCTGTGGTCATCAGTCCCCTAGAACTTAGAACTACTTAAACCGAACTAACCTAAGGACATCACACACACCCATGCCCGAGGCAGGATTCGAACCTGCGACCGTAGCAGTCCCACGGTTCCGGACTGCGCGCCTAGAACCGCGAGACCACCGCGGCCGGCTTAAGAGAAAAACAAACAGTTGTCTCCAAGATCATTTTCTATTTCGGACGCCTTTGTTTCAAAATGAAATAAATAAAAATGAGATGATGCATTTTTTGTGGAATATAATATACTTATGCACTGTCCAAAATAATAATAAAAAGAAATTATGTAAACAACTGACAGTTTAAGATTACATTTTTAACTGACAGTTTAAGATTACATTTTTACCTGTGTGTCCGAATGTTGGGCATAATTTCAATACATATACATATCGCAAATTTCACATGAAAACCAGTAACAAGCACTTCGTAAATGAAATTTAGTTTTCTCTGATATTTTAAAAATCCGCCAGTGCATAAATTAATTTCTTTCAAACAACTGCAATTAATTTTAGGATTTGTGGGACTGGAAATAAAGTTGCTAAGTGCTTGCTTTCCTTTTCGATGTACAAGGTACAATGTATAGATGGCACTAAATAAATAATAGTTTAAATAGGAAACTATCTGTGCAATGAGAATGAACTTGTGAAACAATATGTACCACTCTCCCCTGTCTGAATGGTAAAGGGGTGACAGTAAGTTAGTAACAAATTATGTGATATGATAACAATGCTCAATTCTAAGAAGTGCTGCAGTAATGAAACAGGTTGCTGACTGACAGTGGAATTATAGTACTAGCTTTACTGTTATATTAGGTAGCTGGTTACAAATAAACTGCCGTAGTCGTAGTGAGTTGCTATCGCTTTTTCACCCAGCAGGAAACTGGACTAGACAGTTTTACACAGTAGATCCTTAACCTGTAGATGGGTTTCCAACAAACATATGTTGATATTCATATCATTATATGACATTCCAGATGTCCTACATAATTTTAAGGGAACTCAACGACGTGTAGCTTATTATGTTAGCAACTAATGATTTTTCTGATGGTTATTCCAACGAAGAAAGATGACTAACGTATATTGTCCGGTCAATGTTAACATCACGGGAGACAGACGAGTTGATGGGAAGGGGAAGCATGGAGAAGGAATTCAGACACGGGCTTTACACGACTGCATTTCAGCATTCTTCTTAAGCAGTTCACATAAATTATGGAATACCTCTTCCGGTGATTTTTAGTTGAGAATATGTGGTTTAGTCTACATAAAGTGTAACAGTAGTACTGCTATTAATAAGAGCAATTTTAGTCGGTATCTTAGGTTTGCAGGAACAGTGACTACAGGGTGTACATAAAGTTCGGAAACACTTTCAATTATTTATTGCGCAAGAACCAAACATTGTACAGGTATCATACATATGTCATTTTGAAGAGAAACCCTGAAATTATTTTTTCATGTACACCGCCACAGCGTAGTTTGGTAATTTGCCGATAGTCAGCGCTAGTCGCAAACATGGCGAGTTCAGGTGCGGAGCGAGCTTTCTGTGTGTTGGAGTTCAACAAAAACAAGTGTGCTACAGCTGTTCAACGGATTTTTGGAACCAAGTACACTGAGAAGCCACCATCAAGGAATACCATTTACCACTGGCAGAACAAATTCATTACGACGGGTTGCTTGTGCCCGGCAAAGAGAAGCGGACGTTCCTGTGTGAGTGAAGTGAATGTGGAGCGTGTACGAGAGACATTCGAAAGGAGTCCAAAGAAATCGGTGCGTCTTGAATCCCGTGAACTCGAAATGGCTCCAGTGACAGTGTGGAAAGTCCTGAAGTCGTGAAGTTCGCGGCTACCTGAACCCGCAGCTGCCGCATCGATGGATCGGTCGTGCTACAGAAGGGGACAGCTGTTTCACGAAATGGCCTCCCCGATCATCTCACTCCATGTGACTTTTTTCTGTGGGAGCACATTAAAGATCTGGTGTATGTACCGCCCCTACGACGTGATGTAGCAGAGCTCCGGGAGAAAATATGGGAAGCGACTGCCAAAGTCGACGATGCCATGCTGGGACGGGTACGGCAAGAATTCGATTACCGTATTGACGTCTGCCGGGTCACTCATGGTTCGCATATTGAATGTTTTTAAAGAAATAAAATAAAAAAATACTTTCAAAGTTTCTCCTCAAAATGCGATATGTATGACATCTGTACAATGTTTGGTTACTGTGCAATAAATAATTGTAAGTGTTTCCGGACTTTATGTACACCCTATATTTGCTTTATTTCCAACAAGGTAAATGTTCCCACATTTAGATCGCAAGGTCATCTTTTAAAAAATATTTTAAATGAGATTACGTGATATAAGCCAGTCATTGTGTTGGTTTAAGACATTGCCAAGTCCATAGCATTAGCATTCACAACCCTGGCCACCTCAAAGAGACTATCAGAATGATTTCTTAATTAAACCCTAGTATAAATGCTGTTTTGAAACAAGGTAACCCACTCTATAGGGTATGAATCCGAAGTGGCGATAATTCTCCACCTCTCTAGTTTATGCAGCCCTTTTTAGGCTACCCAGCGCTATTTTTGTCAAATTAGTGATTCCTGGTGGTCGGAATTGTGGGGGAAAATCTCTTATACAATCTTTTGGTTGAAAACCCGGCAACACCTCAGAGGTGTCACGAGGAAGACTATTTGTTATCTGTTTGAAGTCTTCTTGATGTTCAGCCAAAGGAATGTAATGCCCACTAACATAAACTCAGCACAAACGTTTTTCCTCACTAATCTCCATGCTGGGTTAGACTGATTGATAGTGGGATAATTAATCAATATTTTTCTGAAGGCTTCCACCAAAGGCTCAGCTTTAAACTGCGATCCAGCTGTTAAATTTTTTGGGGTCTCCCATACTGGAAAACATACTGATATCTACAGCCACAGAAGTATACATATGTGCACTCAGAGTTTTCATAAATCAATAAAATCTTCTCAGTTTACAAGCCGTGTCATTTCGAATAAAACACTCGAGCTTTCAGTAGCTGCGTCCGTCATTCGGCATGAGGAGTTGAAATCATTGGCTGGCACGGTGTCCTGCTTATATAAACGTAATGGCAGCGTCTGGAACCTTGGACAACTCCTGGCGGCTCCGTCCAGCTGCGGGAGCTAGTGACGTCATATGGCACGAGTGGTCTGCGCCAACTTTGACACTGCCGCTCCCGCGTCTAATTTTGGTCGCTTCTTTGATAACAGAATCCCGGTGTGATGTTGCTTGAAGCAAAACTCTTATTTCTTTTCTTTTTATGATCGTTTCCTAGGCAATATTCAGCCACTGTCATTCAGTGTACAGGAAATCTGCGCACACTGACCGACAATTAAACGTCAAAAGTTCTCCCCACCCTGTACACAAGAAAGCGGTACTGAACACATTAGTGCACAGAGCAAAGATTATTTTTGACGACGACCATCTAGGATCCGAATTTCAGCATTTCAAGCGCACGTTCGGAGAGAATGGTTACAGCAAGAGAGAAACTGTTAAAGCTATAAGCACCACCGACGAAAGATGCCTCGTGAATCCGCGGTGGAAGCCAAGCTAGCTGTATTCCTTCCATACTGTGAAACAACTACTTCCAAGATAGGAAGTTATCAATAGCCAAAACTGAGAAGCGATCACAATAATATTGTGATCGCTTCTCAGTTTTGATTATTGATAACTTGATACCAGTGTCTCAGTTTCATTTCTACAGCACTGAAGATGCTGCTAGAAACAAAACATCAATATTACGGCCAACGCTAACCTTCCTTTTAATTTAACATATATGGTCGTTGTGCACACAGCACTCCATGGAGTCGCCAATCAATAAATTTTGATTACTAATTAGCATTGGTGGCCGACGACTTCCAGCATAAGCAAGTCATCCTCATTCTGCCAATGGCATTGTCAAAGAGGGCAGAGGAGCGGACAGAGGCTCAGGGCACTCTCCTCCCCTAGAGGTGGGAAACAGACTCTAAAGGCGGAAGAATCAGCAATGATCAACGGCATGAGGATGCAGAAGGCAATTTGAACCACTGCATTAAAGACACATAACGTTTATCCACCGGACATGTGGCCTGTAATTGAAGAAGTGTCATGATGATCTCTCCAGTGGCGAAAGATTCTGAAATAGCCCCCCATTCGGATCTCCAGGAGGGGACTGCGAAGGGGGAGGTTACCATGAGAAAAAGATTGAATAATCAACGAATGGATAACGTTCTATGAGTCGGGGCGTGGAATGTCAAGAAGCTTGAATGGGATAGGGAAGCTTGAAAATCTGAAAAGGGATATGTAAAGGCTCAATCTTGATATAGCAGTGGTCAGTGAAGTTAACTGGAAAGAAGGCAAGGATTTCTGGTCACATGAGTATAGGGTAATACCAACAGCAGCAGAAAATGGTATAATAGGCGTAGGATTCGTTATGAATAGGAAGGTAGGGCAGAGAGTGTGTTACTGTGAACAGTTCAATGACAGGGTTGTTACTATCAGAACCAACACTGGCAGTGATAGTTCAAGTATACATGCCGATGTCAGAAGCTGAGGTTTTGGTTCTAAATCGCTGTAGTTCTAAATCACTTTAGTTCTGGTAATACTTTGTAAGGTGACAGATTGAATGAACGTCAATTTCGCTCCTTACGTGAGAGATTATGTGTCGTAACAAGTAGATGAACATGTTACCTGACATACTTCAGCGATAATGAGAAGATTTTCCTATCAAAATGTACATTATGTAACACAGAGGGATGACACTCAATTTGATGGTATTAACACACGGAACCCAAATGCTGCATGTTACTTAGTAAAAGGTGAAAAAAGCTGCTGGAGGAAACGTTTTAGTTTGGGGGCGGATGCAAGTTACACCACCACGGCACGCGTGCAATGGAACGCTTCTAAAAAGGGGTTGGTGATCTGTAGCGAGAGGGACAACGAACCCTCCATGCGATACATTGACGGGAGCAGGTAGCGGCGCAGTGCTGCTTGCAATGAAGAAACTCTTTAGTAAACTGAGTTGGCGAATTTCCAGATGGATACAAACAGATCAGCAATGCAGTTGATCACGGGAAAGACCAGTAGTATGCACGTGATGGATGCATGTAACATTTATGCGTCAGTAGCTAGCACAAAATGTTCAATTGGCTGAAATAAACTCGGAAGGAGTAAAAGCGGCGATATTTCGACGCATTTTAAAGGTAGCCCTTTGCGATTGGCAGGGGTAATTTCCACAAAATGAAAGGAACTCTCAAATTTGGTTTGAAAAAGCCATGAGGTGAAGCACGAAAGGACACAGTTTGGGAGACAGTTTGCTACGAAAGAGACAATACCGAAAACTGCGAGAACTCTCCTCTGAACGAGCGTCAAGTGAAGACGAGAGCGCATCACGCTCTGTATGACGCCAAAAGAGGACTTTTATGTGACCACTCGTTCACTTTGGCTGACATTCTGCTTGAAATTAGCTGAAGAGTCGTGGAGCTCTGATAGAAGACAAACGAAACAGCCACGTAGTTAATTGTTCTTGCGAGAACTGAGAGGGCATTGCGAGAGCTGAGAGGGCACTGAAGTATACACACTGCACCATCTATGCACGTGTATATCGCCATATTTTCCAAACTAAAGAGAAACATAGGACAGTTTCATCTGATAAAATCAGTACAGATTTTGATTAGCTTTTTATAGGGTTTTCAGAGGACGAGAGCAGCCATGCAGCTGACAGCACATCTCAGCTACAATGTAATTGCCGCTGGCAGAGGCGTAAACTTTATAAAATGACTTTTGTCTTAATAATATGAATATTTATATATGTGTTTGGAGAGAGAGAGAGTTTGATTTTGATTGAGACTTTAAGTCGTAACTGGTACCTGATTTTTGGTTGCTGCCTTCTTAAATGATCAGCTTCTGTACCAGATGGTGATGTATTATAATTTGGAGAAAGTTATTGTTCTTTAAGATTTAAAGTACGATTCTGTCGATTACTTGGCAGTATTTCAGGTAGCTTTGAGCTCAAGTTTTCGTAGCTTATCATACCTAAGCGACCACTGTCGTAAGTAAATAAGATCAAACAGCAATCTGCTTTTCGTGAGGAAAGGAGATTGCTTGGCACACAAAGTTCCTTCCAGCTACACGTCCTGCTACATCAAAATTGGTCAGTGGAGTTCAGCACCATACTATTGTACAAGAACATAATCCAATTACTGTAATTAAGAAATTATAAGAGATTGATACGTATTGAATGAAAACTGTAGAGAATGAATTTCTTTTCCTGTATTTTAGTCAACTTTTTACACTTACAATTCTGCCGACTGGTAGACGGGACGACAATGAAGTTCACCTCCTTTTCCAAAAACAAGATATTTCTATTCTTCACTTCCAGAAAATTTGTATACATAAATGTTTGGCAACTCTTACACATACTTTACACTGTTCTATCATTAAAATATCAATTTTCATTAAATCTAACAATACGTTCTGAGCGACGACCTAGCAACACGTCCTCTTTCCACCAGATACAGATTAACAATCCTCTTTTTTTTAATAAATCAATTGTCTTTTCTTGTAGTCCAACTGCGCTTCACTTGGTATTTACTTACATTACTGAGCTTCTCAGAATAAAATTAGGCACAAATTAGTTAAGAAAAGGGCAGTGAGGCTCACATAACATTACAACTTGTTGGTTCACCAGGTTACGTCCACTATGAACTCGAGCAAGCTTGAATAATCTTTTGCTCATCTTGTCACAAAAACTAACCATCCTTCGTAGACTTGAATGTCATCCTAAATAGTACCGAACTTAGAACCGAAATCGGATGATTTGTCGTAATATTGGTCAACTTCACGGTGTAGTAGTAAGAATAATCTTGTAGAGAACGTTCTATTTAAATTTGATATTGTTGTGTTCAAGGTTATTTCTACTAAACAGGACGTGATGCATTATATTAACAATTGTCCTGTAAGTTTCATGTCACAATCTATGTAAATTCGTGTACTTCTTTGACAATAATTCTGAAATTAAACAAATTGTGTACAGGTGAACACCGATGCACTCTGTCATAGAATAACCCCAGTTATTTGTTCTACAGATGTTAACGCACTCACAGGGTGTTTTTGCTGATGTCTGACGAATGTGAAAAGAAGTGGAGTGTCAGAACTTCTAGCTTATCAGACTCATAAATTAAATCAGCAGGCTTAGTTTAAAGTCACTTGTTTACTGTTCTGTAAAATATTGAACGAGGTACACCTTAATCGTTTACTGTTCTGTAGAATACTGAACCAGACGTAATGCAGCCAAACTGTGTTTGCTGTTTGCTGGGAATGAGTTGGTTGCTATTGATAATAAACTAGAAACCGCCCAGACTACTGTCAGGCCATTGGAAGCGATTCAGAATAGGTGTGTTGTGAAGCCTACCAAGAACCATGCACAAGACGCACCAAAGATGCCTCAAGTACTATCCTCTCCTGAGAATACTGTCTCTCTGCAGGAAATACATAATCCATAATGACTCGTCCACTTGACTGTGAGTGGCATCCTGCAGAGGGGAGACGGGAACCAGAGAGATCTCAGGATGTTACACCCATTCACCATGCAAAAAGGTTCGAGGTGCTGTCTTCCACTGCAACCGGAACGGGGGGAGTGAGATTCAATTCTTCTGCTGGGAAAGCTGCTGCCGCCTGTGTAAAGGTGAGGCAGTTCAAATGTATGGCAACTAATGGAACCTCTTATGGAAATGGCAGCAAGGGATGGGAAGGAAGACCAGGTGCAGTCAGTGTATGCCTGAGGGTCTTATTCAGCCCATCAAAGAGGCAATTCTGACAGCCATTAAGGGAGCAGGATGTAACCAATTGCAGACTGTGGTACAAGCCGGAACAAACGACGTTTGTCATCTGATCTCTGACGTCATACAAGTGAATAGTAGAGAAGACTGAGAATACTAGCCTTGCTTACCGAATTCCAATGGAGTTCACCATTTGCAATGTTGCCCTCAGAACATATCGTGGGCCCCTAGTTGCGAGTTGTGCGGGAGGCTTGAACCAGGGACTGCGAAGGTTCCGTGACAAGGTAGGCTGTGACTTCCTAGACTTTCGCCACGCCATGGTCCCCTAAACAGGTCAGGTATGCACTACATATCATAGGTATCTGACGTTGACTGGGGAGCTCACAAGGGTTTTATAGAGTAGGCTACTCTCCATCCAGTCCACATGTAGAGAGGCCAGAAGTATGAGTGTGACATCCAATCAAAAGCCCCCACCCCCCACCCTCCTCCACATCCAAGAGTATTAAAATCGCAGTTGTTACCTGCTGAAGATTTTGCAACGAAGTGGTAGTTTTTTAAGTGCTCCTAAAAAGCGATGTAGCTCACAACAGAAAGCTGGTTATAACCTGAAGCTGACAGTAGCGAGATCTTAGGCGAAGATTTAAACGTATATCGAAAGATAGGTTAATGGGATACCGAGGTGGTGTATTTGTTGCAGTAGATAAGAAATTTAAATCCACTGATATAGCAATCGAAGTTATATGCGAGATTGTTTGGGCAAGATTCAGCATAAAAGGTGGACAAAAAATTGTAATTGGATCTGTTCGCAACAAATAGTGCTGACATCCTTGAGGATGTCTCAATGGAACCTGGTATCAGTGACTATTAGGCAGTTACAATACCAACGAATACCAAGGTGCAAGGACAACTTAACCAAGTAGAAAAATTAATATGTTCAGGAAAGTAACCAAAGAAGCAGTGGTTTCATATCCCAAGATAGCAAAGAAACAAAGCATAGAACTACAGATAGGGAGATGCTGGATGAAACGCGTTTGGCTGTCAAGAGGGCAATGCGTGAAGCCTTCAGTGACTACATAACAGAAATTGTCAAAAGGTCTTTCACAAAACCCAACGAAATTTTGGCCATATGTAAAGGTACCAAAGTCATTCACGGATGAAATGGGAATTGAATCTGAGAGTAACAAAGAAAAAGCAGAAATGTTAAACTCTATTTTCAAAAGATCCTTAAAAACCCAGGAGTATTGTCCTAATTAAACTCTCGTACCATTAAAAAGGTAAGTGAAATAGTTATTACTGTCACTGGCGTTAAGAAATAGCTGAAATCGTTGAAACTGGACAAATTACCAGGATGTAATTAATCCTTGCCATATTATACACCCTATTTGCAGTTGAGTTGGCCCCTCTGTTAACCACAATCTGTCATAGATCCCTAGAACGAAAAACCATTCCCGGTAGTTGGTAGTAAGCGCAAGTGACGCCTTTTGCAAGAAGGGCAAGAAGGGTAGCAGAAGTCACCCACAAAACTGTTGTAGAATCTTAGACGATATTCTGAGCTCAAACGCAATGACGTATCTCGAACAGAATGAGATACTCCATGCCAGTCAGTGTCGATTTCGAAAAAAAAAAAAAAAAAAAAAAACAACGATCATGTGAAACCCCACTCCCACTTTTCTCACATGACATATTAAAAACCATGGATCAAGGCAGTCATGTAGATGCAGTATTTCTCAACTTCCGAAGAGCAATTTGAATCAGAACCACATCTACACTTTATATCAACAGTAGGATGGTAAGGGGTTGTGATTGGTTTAAGTAGTTTTCTGGTACGAATGACGCAGCAAGATAACTTGGATGGAGTCGTCGACAGATGTTGACGTAACTTCAAACGTACCCCAAGAAAGCGTGTTGACCCTTTGCTGGTCGCCTTGTGTACCGGAATGAAAAAATGCTCCTATCATAGCACAAAAAAATGCCAATACGGCCTGGGCAGAACTAGGGATGTAAAAGAACCCAACATTCTTTTAGACTTATCTAGCAGTTTCAAAGACATTTAAATCAAAAAATCTTCACATATTCGCGGATTTTTAGCTGTAAGTATTGGTATCCATGAATTGTTTTAAGTGAAGTAACACAATACATGGTGTCCTGTCGTATAGCATGACACATTCCATCGTGTCATCCAAAGTGGCATTTATCATGTTGGTGGCCTGTGTGGCCGTGCGGTTCTAGGCGCTACAGTTTGGAACCGCGTGACCGCTACGGTCGCAGGTTTGAATCCTGCCTCGGGCATAGATGTGGGTGATGTCCTTAGGTTAGTTAGGTTTAAGTAGTTCTAAGTTCTAGGGGACTGATGACCTCAGAAGCTAAGTCCCATAGTGCTCAGAGCTATTTGAACCAGCCATTTATCATGTTATTCGATATGACACAAAAAGCCACTAAAATTTAGGATGCATGCATCCCCACTCTGGGATATTTCCAATTATATATAAGTCCCTACTCTCGGATACTTCCTATTGTAGATGCATCACATCCTCTAGAAGTTCCTATAGCTTAAACCTACTTTTTCAGAATTTCGAATATCTTGTACAATTTTACATTTTCGAATGCTTTTTCCATGTCGACAAATCCTATGAACGTGTCTTCATTTTTCTTTAGCCTTTCTTCCATTATTAACCGGTACGTCAGAATTGCCTCTCTCGTGCCTTTACGTTTGCTAAAGTCAGACTGATCGTCATCTAGCGCATCCTCAATTTTCTTTTCTATTCTTCTGTAAGAACTTGGATGCATGAGCTGTTAATCTGATTGAGCGATGTTTCTCGCACTTGTCAGCTCTTCCCGTCTTCAGAATTGTGTGGATGATGCTTTTCCGAAAGTCAGATGGTATGCCACCAGACTCATACATTCTACACATCAACGTGAATAGTCGTTTTGCTGCCATTTCCTCCCAATGATTTTAGAAATTCTGATGGGATATTATTCATCCCTTCTGCCTTATTTGACCTTAAGTCCTCCAGAGCTCTGTTAAATTCTGAATCTAATACTGGATCCCCTACCTTTTCTAAATCGACTCCTGTTTCTTCTTCTATCACATCAGACAAATCTTCCCCCGCATAGAGGCTTTCATTGTATTCTTTCCACCTATCCACTCTCTCCTCTGCATTTAACAGTGGAATTTCCGTTGCACTCTTAATGTTACCACCCTCGCTTTTAACGTCACCGAAGGTTGTTTTGACTTTCCTGTATGCTGATTCTGTCCTTCCGACAATCATTTCTTTTTCGATGTCTTCACCTGTTTTATGCAGCCATTTCGTCTTAGCTTCCCTGCACTTCCTATTTATTCCATTCCTCAGCGACTTATATTTCTGTATTCATGAGTTTCCCGGAAAATTTTTGTAATTCCTCCTTTCATCAGTCAACTGAAGAATTTCTTCCGTTAGCCATGGTTTCTTCGTGTCCGCAGCTCGTGGTCGAGCGGTAGCGTTCTCGCTTCCCACGCCCGGGTTCCCGGGTTCGATTCCCGGCGGGGTCAGGGATTTTCTCTGCCTCGTGATGACTGGGTGTTGTGTGATGTCCTTAGGTTAGTTAGGTTTAAGTAGTTCTAAGTTCTAGGGGACTGATGACCATAGATGTTAAGTCCCATAGTGCTCAGAGCCATTTGAACCATTTTTGGTTTCTTCGCAGTTACCTACTTTGTACCTATGTTTTCCTTCCCAACTTCTGTGATGCCCCTTTTTAGAGACGTCCATTCCTCTTCAACTGTACTGCCTAGTGAGCAATTACTTATTGCTGTATCTATAGCCTTAGAGAACTTCGAGCGTTTCTCGTCGTTCCTTAGTACTTCCATAGCCCACTTCTTTGTGTATTAATTCTTCCTGACTAATGTCTCAAACGTCAGCCTACTCTTCAGCACTACTAAATTGTGATCTGAGTCTATATCTGCTCCTGGGTACGCCTTACAATCCAATATCTGCTTTCAGAATCTCTGTCTGACCATGATGTAATCTAACTGAAATCTTCCGTATTACCCGGCGTTTTCCAAATATATCTCCTCCTCTTGTGATTCTTGAACAGGGTATTCTCTATTACTAACTGAAACTTGTTACAGAACTCAATTAGCCTTTCTCATCTCTCATTTCTTGTCCCAAGCCCATATACTCCTGTAACCTTTTCTTCTACTCCTTCCTCTACAACTGCATTATAGTCCCCCGTGACTATTAGATTTTCATCCCCCTTTACATACTGTATTATCCTTTCAACATCCTCGTACACTCTATCTCTTCATCTTCAGCTTGCGACGTCGGCATATATACCTGACTATCGTTGTCGGTGTTGGTTTGCTGTCGATTCTGATAGTAACGATTCTGTCATTGAACCGTTCACAGGAACACACTCTCTGCCCTACCTTCCTATTCATAGTGAATCCGACTCCTGTTGTATTATTTTCTGCTGCTGTTGATATTACCCTACACTCATGTGACCGGAAATCCTTGTCTTCTTTCCACTTCACTTCACTAACCCCTACTATGCGAAGATTGAGCCTTTGCATTTCCCTTTTTCAGATTTCCTAGTTCCCTTACCACGTTAAAGCTTCTGACATTCCACGCCCCGACTTGTAGAACGTCATCCTTTCGTTGATTATTCTATCTTATTCTCATTGTAACCTCCCCCTTCGCAGTCCCCTCCCGGAGATCTTTTGCCAATGCAGAGATCATCATGACACTTCTTAAATTACAGGCCATATGTCCTGAGGACACACGTTACTTTTCTTTAATTCAGTGGTTTCCAGTGCCTTCTGGATCTTCATGCCGTTGATCATTGATTCTTCCACATTTAGGGGCAGTTTCCCACCCCTAGGACAAGAGAGTGCCCTGAACCTCTGTCTGCTCCTCCGCTCTCTTTGACAAGACCGCTGGCAGAATGTGGTTGACTTCTTAGGCGGAAAGTCTTCGGCCGCCAATGCTGAATATTAATCAAAATTTAAGCAGTGGCGGGATTCGAACCCAGGACCGAAAACGTTTTGAATCAAAGATGCTACCCCTTGATCACAGCCGGCAGCGGTGGTCTAGCGGTTCTAGGCGCGCAGTCTGGAACCGCGCGACTGCTACGGTCGCAAGTTCGAATCCTGCCTCGGGCATGGATGTGTGTGACGTCCTTAGATTAGTTAGGTTTAAGTAGTTATAAGTTCTAGGGGACTGATGACCACAGATGTTAAGTCCCATAGTGCTCAGAGCCATTTGAACCAACTTAAGGAAAATATTGATAAGAACCTCATACTTTTCGCAGATGAAGTAGTCACCTACAACGAAGTACAATCTGAAAAAAGCTACACAAATTTTCACTCATATTTTGATCAGATTTCAAAGTTGTGCTCAGATTGTCAACATGCTTTGAATGTTGAAATTGTGCATTTCACAAAAGGAGAAAACGTATCAATGTACCACTGTTGCAATCGGTACACTCATACGAATACCTGGATATAACAGTAGGGAGATGAAGTGGAATGATCACATAGCCTCAGCCGTGGGTAAAGCACGTGGCAGACTTCGGTTTATTGGTAGAATACTAGGGCAATGCAAACAGTCTACAAATTGTCCAAGTGTGTGGGCCGCTACGAAATAGGAGTAAAAGGAGATACTGAATGTACACTGAGAAGGGCAGTTCGAATGGTAGCAGGTTTGTCTGACCCGCAAGAAAGTGTCACAGAGCTGTTGAAAGAACATAAGTGGCGGACAATTGAAGACAGACGCATACTAACCCGAGAAAGACTGCTTACAAAGTCTCAAGAAACGGCTTTGATGGTTTTCTAGGAACATAATACAACCTCTAGATATTGCTTCCATAGGGATCGTGAGGACAAGGTTAGATTAATTATAGCACCCCCAGTGGTATTTCAATAGTCACACTTCCCGCGTTCCATATGTGACTGGAACGAGAAAAGCCTTCATAACTGCTACAATGGGATATATAAATGTAGTTGTAGATGAAGATGTAGATAGCAATAAAGAGAAATGAATAGAAATGGAATAATATGGAAGTTTTCTCGTCTACTTCATGTTTTGAAATAAATTTTTAACATAAAAGTTTCCCGGTGTACATCACTCCAGCAAGTAGTGTAAATGCGCCGTTGTCATCATCATTTCGATATTGCAGCTACAAACCGTGCAGACATTGTATAGGTATATCGTTAACTGCCTTCTCAGGGCAGTGATATTTGTTTTCTGAGTCGCCAACGCAATTAAACAGGGAAGAATCATAAGATACACCAGCCATAATTTAAAATACAAGACAAGACGCAAATTTAGAACAATTATTTGTCAGATGGCTGTTCATTCAAAACGTCGGTGCCATCTCAGAATGAAAATCAAATACATTCTCTGAAACCGCATCTCTGTTAATTAGGTTGTCAATTATTCATACTTCTTCTGCTTCTACAACCACAAAGTCTCATAAGATGCTGCCGTGGCTAGTATCTGAACGTCGTTCTAATTCACACAGTGGCCATCTGAAATACAGTGTTCAGTCTGGGAACTGAATGATCAGCCATTTGACGCATAATGATTATATAATTTTCGTATTCCACCTATCGTAGTTCTGTTTTAAAAGAAGTTTGGTGCACACTGTCTGAAACTTAGTTGTTTAATTATGTTAACATCTTAAACACATCATAGCACACAGAAATTAGTTTACGACACTCTCTCAATGGCTATATGGGTTGTAGCTGTAATATTAGGAGATAAAGTAGTGATGTCCCCGGCGCACTCCCGAAAAGTAGTTGCAATAAATTCATAACTCAGTCAGAAAATGTTTCTACATGACAAACAATCAATTCAGGAAGTTCCTACAGGTGTTCATTGAATGGTTCAGTGAAGTTATAATTAATGTTGTTAACATTTGGTTTTCAGCGGACTACTTTGCGGTCGCTGGAGCTCAAATGCCGATAAATCGAAATCGCTACAGATAAAATTGCATAGTAAAATATATCAATTCTGAGAAAAATCATAATAAAACAACAATAATATTAAAAACTGAAAAGTTTATACGAAAGTAAGCAAAATCGCTACGGAGATATAAAAAATTTGAGCTGCAAGAATTTTGTTGCCTGAGAGAAAGAAAAAATTCAAAACCTTGCCCAAAACTTTGGTTAGGATGTTAGATGTTACAAGAAGGCATATGACACTTTTTGGCTCGTTACCAAAAGCTCAAAACATGCTATCGCCCAAATCATGGGCTACCCTCACAACTCCATCCTGGGTTACCTAACTGTAGTCTATAGATATTCGTACGCCAAAAGCACCGCACATTGGTGAGTTTTCTTATCAAAGTAGGAGTCCAGGCGTCAAGAGGCAGGTAGGTATAAATAATGGACGGTATTAGTAGTTGGATACCGCAAGCAATAGACATAAAGACATAGAATTGGTCTTGAGTCTAACAACATGCATTAACTTAACATGAGATACAGGGTGTTTCACAATTCATGTTACACAAAAAAAAATGGTTCAAATGGCTCTGAGCACTATGGGACTTAACTTCTGAGGTCATCAGTCCCATAGAACTTAGAACCACTTAAACCTAACTAACCTAAGGACATCACACACATCCATGCCCAAGGCAGGATTCGAACCTGCGACCGTAGTGGTCGCGCGGTTCCAGACTATAGCGCCTAGAACCGCTCGGCCGGCATGTTACACACTTCTAAAAGTTGTAGAGAGTACTTATTAGATCTAGTTTTACCTAGGAACCCATATCCCAAAAATCATCCAACGACCCTACAGAGCGCCAGAGTCCTAAACGCCGGGACCTGTGAATATATGTATATACAGGGTCTTTTCGTGGTGATGTTACATATTTTCTAGGCTTATGGAGAAGGATAAACGTATCAATTAGAGGTAAGTGTCCTCCGCCGTAAACGAACGGTCGAAAGTTATAAACCAAAACCGTTCTGATACCTCTGACAGTAGAATACATGTACTGGTACTATTGTCAACTAAGATTGTAGGATAGGCAACTTATGGTAGTGTGGACCAAAACAAGGAAAAATATAAAGCAAACACGGGTTTTAAAATGCATACCTGAAGAGCAATGAGCATTTGTTCATCTTCGCTACTGTGAAGCACTACTCCTCTGCTAAACAAGTGCTCATAGCTCCGTAGCGTCATTGGATGATGTTTCCGGATAAGGATTCCGGTGTAAAACTTGGTGTAAGTCCCATCTACAACCTCTAGAAGAGCCTAACATGAATTTTGAAAGACCCTGGATATTAAAGAAAGGAAACAGATATCAAGATATTTGGAATATGCAATATTTTTTTCAGATTTTACAAGACATATAACACATTCTAAGTGAGAAATGCTTTCCTGTAAAACCTGAGAAATTTACAGTAGTAATAGTCTTCTTTAATAAAATCGATTTCAATTTTTTCTCGAGCCGTCTGTGTTTTCATAAGCCGCGTGTATCATTTAACTCATAATATTAAGATATCCGTAACAGGTACGTGTTTTATATGACAAAGAAACTAACTTCTGCTTAAGCCTGTAAGAAGTATTTCAATGATGTGTCTACGTTCATTGGTATGAAGGGATAAGAACACCGATGCCAGAGTTGGCAGGTGCCTGCTTCAGGTCAGAAAAATCTAAGGTTGATGGTTCTAAACACTGACATGTAACAACTTATTGTTTGAGTTTCATAAACAAAGAAAGCCACGTTGCGAGTAATGGGACGAGTTTCTTGACGTATGTGACCTTTTTAGCTCAATATGTTGATGCAATAACAGGCATTTAAAAACAGAATGATAACTTTTTTTTCAGACACATTCCATGGGTTTCCCAAAAAGAAATATAGTAATACTATAATTTCGATGTAATGCTGTTAAACGTCCATGTGATCTCAACTCGCTTTTCAAAAGGGGCATTTACACTTTTTCTTCCACCTCTTGCTGAATTCTGCACAATTTCGCACTGACACAAACGTGTTTTTGACTTGAGAGGCGTTATAAGTGATCCGATTTTGTGTAAGAATAACTAAATGCTCGTGATTAGTTAATCGAGAAGCGTGATGACTTTCGTAGAACAAGTGATCTCCTATGAGTCGTGATGGAACTATCTCGACGCATCTGCCAACAATCGAAGACATGGTGGCACCGATATTTTAAGGTTGTCTTGAGAACCATTTGGCTTAAAAGATGGCGTAAAAGATAACACGTAAAGGAAAGATAGGTGTCTTCACGCAAGCTGCAGGATACTTTGAATTTCCATTTGGCAACGTTGAGGACAGGGTTACCATAGTATGGGCTGGATACGTTCCACAACTATCGTACCGCGAGGGAGTGGTAATCATTATATTCGCATACTGTTTGTTCTCATGCTGACAAACCATTTCAGAACACAGAAAGAAATAAACTATTAACTTACTAGCAAAACTGAAAACCTGAGAAGCATTCATTTGGGCCGCGTAAAAGGCTTACTATCAAGATTTTCTTGCACGCATTTTTTCGCGAACTTAATGACACATCCAACTTCCACCAGCACTAACTGTGCAACACAGACAGATGCCGATAAGCTTCACTACAAGTTGTTTTACAATAGTTAGTTGCAAAGAACACGCTTCCATATCTCTTTCGGAACTTGTATGTTCATAAGTTTCCCACTTCCCAGATGTTTCAGCTAAAACATCCATTTCATTATTAATCATAAATTATAGAGAATGGCAACTTACGGATGATATTCATAGTCTGTCACTAAAATCATTAGTAAGTCACTTTAATGTTCAATGTAACAATTCTAGGACCTTGACAAAGGTCATTAGTGTAGCTCTGCCAACAGGAATAAAAGTCGAAATTGATACGCGTTTGAAGGTGTCATCGGTTGCTAGTACACACAGAATTTAAGGGGTCGTATAAGAAATGGATGGACGTAGGTACGAGTGGTAATACTACTGTTTTATTTACCCACCGCCAAAAACCAGGGATATTACCGCATTTGGTGGCTTACGGATACCCGTACCATAGGCGTAAAGATATCAGAGAGGCGTCTGTAGAGAGTTCATATTAACATATATTTCCTAAAGGGAATCGGTAACATCTTCAGCTGTTGCACGGACGAATGATTAACTGATCTGCCTTGTAACATTATCTAACGTGGCCGTGTCATACGAGGTGGAGAGAAATTCGAAAGGCGGCGCTGTGGTTGTCGGTTCACACATACAAACGTCCCTCGCCCCGCCACTGCCCCAACGCGATACGCACGCGTGTCGAATAGGTCTTGCTGTTTGTCTCCACCTGAAGTCAGCGGCATACACACGTAAGCTTCGCTTCGGAGCACACACACGTCACCTATGATTTAGTCATATAGTAAGCACGGCGGCACAGTATTCGTTTGAAGAACAACGAGATATGGTTTTTGTTTATGGACTAGCCGAAGGTAATGCGCTTGAAGCTCGACGTTTGTATGAGGAACGGTACCCAGCAAGACGCCACCCACACCCGCAAACGTTTACAGCAGTTCACCGGCGACTTGGCGAAACAAGTTCGTTAGCGGGATATCATGGTGATGCTGGAAGACCTCAAACACGACGGGATGCTGCATTTGAAGAGACCGTTTTCGAGCGCTTCGAGGAAGCACCTATGACAAGTACTCGAGCAGTTGTACACGACATGGGAGTCTCTCATTGGTTAGTCTGGAAGGATTTCAGGGATGACGACCGGCACCCATTTAGTTTCCACCCTGTCCAAGACCTAAATCCTGTGGGGGACTATGAACACAAGCTAGAGTTTTGCCGGTGGTTTCTGCGACGTGTTGCACGAGATCCCGACTTCCCCACCAATTTGTTGTGTACCGTTGAGTGCACCTTCCATCGGAATGGCCTTTACAACACTCGAAATGTTCATGACTGCGAAAGGGGAAATCCTCACGTCACGTTCGTCCACGGACACCAGGAACGATTTTCGTTCAATCTTTGCCCAGACATTGTGGAAGACCATCTAATTGGGGCGATCTGTCTACCTCCTCGACTTATCAGGGCAAATTACCTTTACTTTCTGCAAGGAACTCTACCCGGCCTGCTGGGAGATCTCCTGGACATATGGACATACGGCTACGCATGTGGTTGCAGCGTGATGGGGCGCCTGCACATAACAGTCGCGCTGTGCGCGGATATTTAAATAAACTCTTCGACACCCGGGTAATTGGCAGAGGTGCTCTTAGGACATGGCCCCCGCGATCACCAGATCTCACGCCACCGGAGTTTTTCCTGTGGAGGTTCTTCAAGGTTGTAGTTCACCCACCCGGACGCGAACCACCTAGAAACGAAGAGGAATTAATGGATCGCATTCAACATGTCGCCAATCACATCAGGGTAATGCCAAGAATCTTTGAAAGAGTTCGGCAAAACACCGTTCGACGTTACCAAGCCTGTGTCGCGTCAGAGGATCGCCAGTTCGAGCACCTGCTTTAAGTGAACAATGTCCTAGCTACAAAAAAGGTCCTTTTCAGGACCGACACAATTTATAAAAGACTTTCTGTTTTCTAACTAACAGCTGTTGACGGGTTTGTATAATGAAACTGCAATGGATTCGCCCCCAGGCAACCAGAGTTGAAGGCTGGCGCGCTACCACCTTGGATACATTGCTATCTCCGGCAGGCAAAGCATTCGCGGTCATGCGTTGTCCAGAGCAATCGGAGAGCGTGGCGCCAGGTTTCCGTAGTTTAAAAATTGTACGTTGTCGACATACACAACATTAGTAACTTGGGTTCCTACTGACATCAGCTATTCAGGGTTCAAATTTCGTGACACCATTTTTCTCCCCCCTGTATATGTACTATGGCTAGGGGAATCTATAGCCGTTATATTTCCCAATGACATATAGCTCTCTTACAGGGTTCAATAATGATAACAATTTCAAAAGTAAAATATTCAGTAGTTAAAATAGTTCGCCACTCTGACAACCAGGTGGAGATTACTCAAGAGGGTGTTGTTATCACATGAAAAATCTGTTATTCTACTGGTCGGAGTGCTGAATGTTAGATCCCATAACAGGATAAGTTGTTTAGAGAACTTGAGAAGAGATATAAATTGTCTGAAGCCGGATTTAGTAGGAATTACTGAAGTGTGGTGGCAGGAAGAACACAATGTCTTGTTATTTGAGTATTGGAGTTATCATTACAAAAACAAATACGGTTAACGAATGCAGTCATACGACTAATAACGAAAAAGGAATGTGGTTGAACTACTACGATCAGAATAGCCGATGTATCACCATCACCCAGGTATTCAAGAAGTCAAGTCTCACCATAGTAGAATATTTGCCTCAGAACTCTGCAGGTACCGAACAGTTTTAAAAATGTAAGATGAGATAAAATATTGCACAAAACGTTAAAAGAGACGAAATGTAATTTCAATGCTTGTTTAAATTCGATGGCTAGCTAAGGGAATGAAAGAAGAAGTCGCCAGGTAGAATTTTGTACAGGCCATAATCATATCACTGCAATTAGGACTCATGATAGAACGCTATGTATGTGGACAACACCTGGAGGCAGCGGACGGTTTCATACTAAACCTGCGATAAAAGCCCTGTGCCACAGCATCGGTCTTATCCTTCGGTTAATTAATTAAATTTCAATAGAGTTTTTTAAGAAACACAGATCAAATCAATAATTATCATGGTAAATACTTTTACATAATAATCGTTATTTTAGCTAATGCGTTTAAAAGAAACGTCGTATAACATAGCAATGTTACGAACTTAAAAAATTTATTCCGATATTCTTTTTATAATTTGTGCCAATATTACAAGCTTTCAAAAATTATTTCAACCTTTTTTGTAATTCTTAATGTTCTGAAAAGAGAATTTCTCAGTGGTAGGTTTTTTTCTAATGGAAAATGCGTTGTACACTGTCGAAAAATTTACAATCAATGAAGCCAGTTTCAGACTATTTTCAGACCTCTCTTCTCAAACACGAAAATGTATATAAGACTCTACAGTTTTTGCTACGAATTGTTAGTTATTTATGCCAATAAAAGACTAAATAACCGCTTCCAGGCATTAGGTTCACATCACAAAGTATCCAGTTCAGAATTTTATGCCATCGGTGTAATTTTGACACTTACAATGCGGAGATTATTATCTCTACTAATCTCAAAATCAACGGGACGTAAACCACCAATCTTCCACCTTTCGTTGTGTGTGCAACCTGGTCAGCTGACCTCTATTACATTGTGTACATATGCTATCCCATCAGGTGGCGAGGTGGAGGGTGCCTAGGATCCGGCTTTGGTCATTATCTAGAAGTTGTGGGCGGCGGCTGAGATGTCAGTGAATCACAATAGCTCCCTGACATTTCCAGTATGCCACGAAATCAATGCAATGGCGCACAACCGCCGTCTTCAGGGCGAAAGAAGGTGTTGCTCTATACTAGGCTAATCCATTAGCACATGAGTGTAGAGCTGTTGCGACTACCAACACAAACGTAACATATGCGAATAAATTTACTATGGAAGAATCTCGTGATTGGACTTTAAATAGAATCAAAGCATGGTGAAATCTGATTTTGGAATCTAACGTATGAAGTGAACCTAATTCCATGGCAGCTGCTACCGATCTGAAAGTTACGTACTAATTTCTTAATGGAGGCATTTCTGTTTCAGTGTGTTCGAAGAACTGTCGGTTACAGAGAAGATAGACTCCAAAAAATTAAATAAAAAGTACAAAGGTTAATGCTGATTAGAAGGGAATATCAGATCTCACAGAAACACATCGAAGAAGAGCATTGTTGTAATTACGGTAAACAGTAAGCTGCACACGAAGAGATAACCAGCTATCACAGGGGAGACAAGAACGAAAGCAAAGTTGAAGCCTGCTAAGTGTCTCTTTCTCTTCAGTATTCCTGTAAAATCATATTTTCGTATATGTTGTTAGTTTTCTAAAATTTAATCAAATTCTGGATTCGCTAGTATGGAATTAACTAAGCTAGGAGGGTATTTTCAGTGCTTCTTGTATCACGAGATGTGAAGTTTTGAATCGAACAAGCAGGTGGGAATTGGCCTGGTGCACTAACTCGCAGTTTTTGCATGTCGACCCAGGAAACATTGCTTTCATCTGCCTGCACCAGCAGTTGTTTTCATCTACACTGACAATTCTAGTTGCGTCACAGTCTTTGTACACGGACAACTGAGTAAGCTGTAAGACATTTCCCTGTTCCGCGTACCGAGTGTAAGGTCATTCCATAAAAAATTCAGTACGCTTGACGTACAGGAGCAACAATTTAACTCTCACGTTAGTATATGCTGAACAATATGACAATCATTACCGACGCAACAGCTTACGCTACCTGATATGTCCCAAAACGTCGCATATAAACGTGGGATTCCCGGGGCTCATGCCTCGGGTTCTGTTGGTGAAGGAAAGGGAGGGTCATGTGTTTAGTATAACCATTGTGCTAGGGACCATTTGTACTCATATACTCACCCGAAGGACTGTCTTAGTGTCACTATCCTACAGTACAGTGTCAAAGTATGGCTATTACATGCTTCCTGCTGCTTAGGCAAATGCAGCAAAGCAGTTGATTCCTTTTGTATTTGATGTGATATAAGGTGGTCCTTAAGGGGCTCCTGTAGGTAGCGTTAGTTCAAACATCACCTCCCCCCTCAAAAAAAATGGTTCAAATGGCTCTGAGCACTATGGGACTTAACATCTACGGCCATCAGTCCCCTAGAACTTAGAACTACTTAAACCTAACAAACCTAAGGACATCACACAACACCCAGCCATCACGAGGCAGAGAAAATCCCTGACCCCGCCGGGAATCGAACCCGGGAACCCGGGCGTGGGAAGCGAGAACGCTACCGCACGACCACCCCTCCCCCCCTCAACAAAAGCTTTTGTTTACCATTGTTTTCGTACCAAAACCGAGCCGCCGACTCTGAGATGGCTATGCACAGCAATTGGTACTACGTATAATTTTTATGATGTATTCCAAACGTCCCGATTTCGAACAACCTTGAAAATTTTAATGGTATCCTTATCCGTTTCCGAGGTGCAGAGATTCAAAGTTATCCTACACGTAAATTCCTGTATAAGCCAAAAACGTATTTTATAAATTGATGTAACACGGAGAAATCTGCTAAACGCGTCTTCTTTATCGTCAGAAGGGTTCCGGGAACACCATATTGTTGTACTGAAGAACATGCAAAATTTGCGTGCCAGTAAAACCCAGTTTGAATTGTAAACTTACACTTGTGTCCAAAATTAAAGCAACAACCACTGCCGGCCGAAGTGGCCTTGCGGTTCTAGGCGCTGCAGTCTGGAACCGCGAGACCGCTACGGTCGCAGGTTCGAATCCTGCCTCGGGCATGGATGTGTGTGATGTCCTTAGGTTAGTTAGGTTTAACTAGTTCTAAGTTCTAGGGGACTAATGACCTCAGAAGTTTAGTGCTCAGAGCCATTTGAACCATTTGAACCAACAGCCACTATTTCCCCATCCTGTGTCTAATTCACGATATAATCATACAAACTGTCAACAGATGTCCTTACGATTCTGTCCTGCACGGAAGATGGCATTCTGATCAACGGACAACACGCCAACAAGTCAAAGTACCTTTCAAACGGGGTAGTGTTTGCCGCTTAGTCCCACACCCACAATCGCCGTGTACACAATCACAGACGGTGCAGTACGGCACAGAGAAAACGCCTCTGCGGTGGAGGGCCATGGGAACAATGGAAGCAGGACAGTCGCAGACTGATATGGTCCGATGAGTTAATGTGAATTGCTGTGTTGTTTTTCGAATGTGGCGACAGTTTATAGAGATCTTAACTCCATCACGAAGATCGTGTAACATCAGAAAGAGAAAACCGTTAATCAATTATTCAAAAACAGTCTTAATCGCATTTATTATTATTATACCGCCAACCGGTTTCAACCTGACGTAGGGGTCATCTTCTGGGCGTTTACATTGTGAAATTATAGATATCCGTCAGAAAGACATGCAACAGCTAAAATTACGTAAATTTAAAATAAGTTACCCATTGATCGACTTGGTTCAAATGGCTCTGAGCACTATGGGATTTAACTTCTGAGGTCATCAGTCCCCTAGAACTTAGAATTTCTTAAACCTAACTAACCTAAGGACATCACACACATCCATGCCCGAGGCAGGATTCGAACCTGCGACCGTAGCGGTCGCGCGGTTCCACACTGTAGCACCTAGAACCGCTCGGCCACCCCGGCCGGCCATTGGTCGACTGCTGGTGGTGTCACCCCTGTCTACATAACGGCAGGAGACTATGCGAGACTAACCCTTCGTATGGGCTTAAATAGCGTGCTCAGATCAAATTAATAGACGGCCGAAAGGGCACGACAGTATCGCCTTAGCACTGCACTGCAACTGGCATCTGACCTCGCAGCAATCACTGGACGTGTTGTAGCGAGGCCTTTATTGTCAGAGACCGGCTGTATGTGTACCTTTGACGCGTCTTCATAGAAGGGAACGTCTAGAATGGAGCCGTCAACATGCCAGCTGAACGCTCGAACAGTGTGCCAATGTTCTTATCGTAAGTGAGACTCGATTTGCTCCGGACAGTGTTTCTCGGCGGATTCGCATCTGGATTGAACGTGGAATACGATTTCGGGACCCAACCATTGGGGAAAGAGACCGATATCGAGGAGGATCCATAATGGTGTGGGCAGGGATTATGTTGATCACTCGAACACATTTTCATGAAATTGTACTGTTGAATCGGCAAAGTTTAACTGCTGTCAGGTATGGTGACGAGACCTTGGGACCTCATGTGTGGCTGTCGCGAGGAGCTGCGCGCCAAGACTTCGTATTGCTGGACGATAATGCTCGACCTCATAGAGCAAGGGTGGCTGATGTTTTCCCGCAAACGGAAGATATTGCGCTCATGGCGTGGCCTGCTCACTCTCCCCATTTGAATCCCATAGAGCACGTCTGGGATGCACTAGGGACACGAGTTGCATCACGTCAGCATTCACCAACGACTCTCCAAGCGCAACAGAAAGAATGTGCGTTATTGCCTCAACATGAGACTGATGACATCATTCACAGCATGGCCAGTCGTTTGTCAGGCCTGTATTGCTACCAGAGGTGGTCACACCCCATACTGAGCTCATTAAGCAGTTGTCGGAATGTGTGTGTAAATCCGTTAAGTTGAAAAAAAAAAAAAACGAAGAACATTTTTGTCTACCGTTATGCATGTTGCAGTTGTTTACGTTCTGTTTTCTTTATAGCGTTTCTACTTTACTGTCACCTTATTATGCTGTTTCGTGGCAAAATAAAGGCTACCTTGCAAAATTTCGGTTTGTTGCTTTAATTTCAAACACCAGTGTACTTTTCCGTTATTTCAATTGTACATAAGTAAACTATTAAAATTTTACTAGCCCACAAAGTTCTTTTCATATGAGTGACAAGATCTGCTGAGACAGAGAAAATATGGAGACCAGAGGAAAAATGCTCCTATCCTAAGCGCAAAATAGGCGTATATATGCCTGTTTAAAATACTAACTGAAAAGTGGGGTACCATCTGCCTCATTGTATCTTCCTCATTACCCTTAAAAATTTTCTCAAAAATATTGGCGTGCTAAGGTATTCGTGTTTTTTATACTGGGAATGAACGAGATAGTAGCAGTGGGAAAAGGACGGAAAAGTAATAAATACTGGACGATAGTAGACAGTGTTTGTGGTATAGAAAGAGGGAAGCGGACAACTGCAGTGAGAGAGGAACAGGACACAGTGACAGTGGAACATATCTGAGAGTGACAGGACAGTGCTAGGAAAAGGGTGAAGTAGTCATTACCAGTGGCACAGGAGGAAAGAGAAAGTAGTTTTGGGTGAAAGCTAGTGGTAATGAGAGACAGAGTTTATGACAATGACAAAAAGGAAGAGAGTGATAGTGACAGTGAGAAGAGACAACAGCAGTGGGGGGGAAGGTATGAAATACAGCAGGAAGGTAGTGCAAGAGGGAGATAGAGACAATGAAAGGAGAGTAGTAGTGGGACAGAACGAAGGAGACTGTGACCGTGAGACAAGAGACAGTGGCAGAGAGACACAAAGAGATAACGAAAAGGTGTTGGGCTGAATGGGTAAGTGAGAACGAGCAAATGGGAGGGGATGCGTATGACTATTGGGTGAGAGACAGTTACAGTTGACATTAGCTTTTTGGAGCGAGAGTTGAGTTTCATGTTAAAAAAATCGCGAGTATATTCGCATGCCAAAACTTTTGGACAAATTTTTAAAGTTGCTGAGGAAGGTAGAATGTGGCAACTGGAAGCCATTTTTCAGTTTTTGGCCTTTATTGTGCTCCGATAGCAGCATTTTCTGCTGGTCAATCTATACTTCAACCTCACAGTAATGTCACACAGCTGTAAAACTTACTTTCGCTCTCAGTGATTTGCAGTGGAAACCTGATGTCTGAAAATTTATCTTATGTCCAAATTAAATAATAAATTCTTGTAGTTCTGGTTTGCGATTCTAAGGGAAGTTGAAATCTTCTGAAACTCATGAATTATCTCAGTGCCAGGCTACTTTCTTACGGTGTGGCGTTGCCAGTTCTTTGAATTTTAATTTCCACAACTGCTCCATGCTTTTATGGTTTCCCTGTCAACACCAGTCACGAACCTCCAATCAAAGAACAATTTACTGTTGTGACACGATTTTAAGGCTGCATTGAAACTGCTATCCAAAATATTGCTATAACATTGACTGCCTCTCCTTCTTTGAGTGTCTAATTTAGTTTGGAAAGGCGAGGAAATGATGCAGTCTTTCACTGCAATCATTTTACCAATATCGTTTCTTTATAATTTATCTCAATTTTTTCATTAGTACGTTACCTTAGCGAATAAATTGGAGGCACACAATACATATATATACTTATTCGTCAAATAAATTTGTCCATGGGTCATTTCCTAATTTTCTACAATGGTGCTACGTTAACTTTTACAGCATCTACTAATGTTACACTGCTTGGTAATTAGTAAGGAACACCTGACACTTGTTAAGAAATAACTGCCAAATGCTATGGAACAGCCGACAATTGCTACGTAACACACGACCAGTTACAGTAAAAGAAAATGTAGTCGGTGGGACGTGTTAACTGCAGCGAAGCGTGTGTACGAAGAACTGTACACTTTCGACAGTTCACGCGTGATTGACGAAGATTGTTGTGGAACCGATTAGTGCGACATTCCGTGTGGTACGGTGACATATCTACAAGACATCATTTGAGTGCTTACGAACTTCGAAGAGCAGTTGGACGGAGCGAAGCAGGCTATTACTGTGACCACAGAAAATCGCGTGTCCAAAAGTGCTATCTCGCGGTTAAATAAGGCGTCAGTGGTCGTAGACGGACCACCACACGGCACACAACGCGCTAGTATCGATAAGTACCCGTAGTGGCGAAAAGAAACAGACATCTCATTTCTAGGCAGACCGCTGCAGACCTTGCAGCCGCTACTGGTACACATGTCTCTACAAGAACTATTTCGTGGAAATTAAATTAGGCTGGTTTGTATGCTCCGAAGTCTGGTGCATACATCCTACTTCAACCACGCCAACATCGTTGGTGTAGGGAGCATGTTGGTTGCGGTCAGCAACCGCGGTTCAGAGTGATATTCTCCGACGAATTCCACTTTACTGTGCCAAGTGATGCTGGGCACTAATTAGCGTGCAGGGAGAGGGGAACATGTTCGTGAATGCCATCCATATGGAATAGGCACTGTGCTGTGGGTAGGCATTATGCACTATGTCCGAATATCGTTGCGTGTCTTCGAACGAGGTACCACCAGAGCAGAGCTCTAATGGAGGGAGAATATTCTCGATTATGTCTGTCTGTCTAGGGGTGCATCAGGTCCCGACTTCCTGTTTATGGATGACGGTGCCCGCCCACACAGGATCGCTGATATGTCGGGAACAGTGGAAAGTGAAGGTACTGGACGTATGTAATGGCCTGTGTAAAAATGTTCAAATGTATGTTACATCTTATGGGACTTAACTGCCAAGGTCATTATTCCCTAAGCTTACACACTACTTAATGTAAATTATCCTAACGACAAACACACTCATCCATGCCCCAAAGAGGACTCGAACCTTCGCTGTGGCTTGTGTACTCCCTGTACCTAAACCCTATAGAGAATGCCTGGAAGACTTGTTTCCCCGAACCTTGAGAACTGAAAACCGCATTTATCGGGACAATATCACCAAAGAATTCAACAGCTTGGTAGCCAGCATGAATAGCAGGTGTAAAATTAGCATTGGTGTCAATTTTGAATGTTTTTTATGTCTTTCATCCTGCTTTACCATGTGGTGGAGTCCGTATCATCCGTACCATTTTTCGTTATTAGTATACCACTACACACCTTCTATGTATGTACTATGTATATGTCTTCCATCATTACCTTTGATTGTTCCCGTCCAACTATGTCACTGTTCCTTAGCAATTGTTAAGCATCGTACATGACCTCGTCTGTAACTTTTCTCTGGGATTGGGTTCTGTTTGTTGTCGGTCGTCTCTTCATTTCGAAGAACCAGTCTTCAATTTCCCTATTGGTCACAGCACACCTCTACATCACCTCATTCCATTGGTGTGGTTGTTACATCACCAATTAACATGTCCTGCTACTGCATTTATTACGATTACTATTAGCATCGTCTAACATCGACACTGTTGCTTTTCCCAAGTACTACTTCCACTATTTTGGCTTTAGTCTGAAAAAATCGCTACTGACACTTCCAGTGGACCCACTATTAAAATTTTTGAGTAAAACGTCTGCAGTACAAGCTCCACTGTTGAGCTTCACGTAGAGGTACTATCTTGTCTCACAATTACCTAGGCACTTTTAAGTTTAGAAGGGTACGCAGTTTTTTATTTCGAGATTAAAACGGTTATTAATGTGTTCCATGACAAATAAGCTGTGTTGACGGGGTCAACTTCGTTCCGCTACATGTAGATCAAATGGTGAGGAATCAGAAACACTTGCTATCATAGTAGCTTGTCTTATAATGTCATATACAGGGAGTCCCAAAATAATGTATACACTCTTTAATTAGAGAAGACAGATATCAATTTTTAAGGGTAATAATTTAGAACGCTGGGTAAAACATAACAATGCTTTCTTTTGTTTCAGGATTGTCAGCAAACATGGCGTTATCGTTTGAACAACGGAAATGGGTGCTGAAGTATTACTGGAAAATAGAGAATGTGAGTGCGGTACGCTGATGTTGGAAAGTTGAATTTGGAACACCACCAGAATCTGAGGTAAGTTTGAAGTCGAAGCAACGGTACACGATATGAAGAAGGGACATAGCGGACGAAAGAGAAGTTCAACAGACAATGAGAGTGCTGATGCAGTAATCTAGGCACACACATGATCCCCGAAGAAATCTGAGAGGCAATGCTCTCGTGAGACTGGGATCTGCAGAAGCAGTGTTCATAGAATTTTGCGGTCTCAGAACTTTAAGCCTTACATTCCAAGACTTCCCCATGTTCTTAATAAGAATGATCCTGATAGACGAAGTGAATTTTGTGAGTGGTTCGTTAACAAATGTGAAGAAGAACAACGTTTCCAAGATCGAATTCTTCGATCAGATGAAGCGACGTTTAAACCTGATGGAACAATTAACCGCCATAACTGCATGTACTGGGCCAGGGAGAATCCATATGTAACCGAGTGAAGACATGTTAGTCTACCAGGAGTAACAGTCTGGTGTAGTCTGTCTTTTAGAGGGTTAATCGGGCTATACTTCTTTGACAACACTGTCACGGGCGACTCGCACTTGGAAGTGTTGGAAATGAGGCGCCACCTCACTTTCACCTGGATGTGAGGGCGTTTCTCAATCGTACATTCTCTGCCAGATGGATAGGACGAAGAGGGAGAGTGGAATATCCCACTCGACCTCCAGATTTAACTCCTCTAGACTTCTTTCTGTAGGGTATTCTCAAGAACACAGTTTACGCGGCGAGACCACACATACTGGATGATCTTAGAGAGCAAATTGAGCAAGCTTGTGATGCTATTCCGTTGGAAAAAATAAAGTAGGCATGTCGCTCAGTCGTAAGTCGTTGTCGATGGTGTATTGCGACGGACGGACACCAGTTTCAACGTTTACCACCTTAAGTCGGTCCATGAGACACCTAACACTACTAAAATTGTATTTCTAACCCCTTTCATTAAAGAGATGTTCAGTTTCCAAGAGTGTATACATTATTTTGGGACACCCTGTATTTACCATCTCCTTTCAGTAGTCCGCATCGGTCCAATTGGCTAAACATGAGAAAATTGTTTTCAGCACTGCGACATCGTATTCCGTGGCAGTGAGGGCGCTGCTGACAAGGAAGTGTAACGTCACTTACCGCTGTGAATAAAGTAGGTG